>NW_026727892.1:0-29712 GCF_029784015.1 Lycium ferocissimum | reverse complement strand
TTGAAAATTTGAAAATAGGGAACTTGGTATGTAAGTCGTTTGGGGTGCCCAAATGGGCACCGCCCTCGGGGCAAGGTCGTGACAAACGGTTTAAGGCGATATTTTAAAACTTTTTTATGATTAGAAAAACGATGTCCGAATATCCTTCCAATGGTTGTTTATATGAAACTAATGCGAATAAACTCTTTTACTTGAGTGATTGCGAGGAGGCCGATGTCCGGTTTCAATTCCGAGAATCGTTGATTTATGAGCGATGTTTAGCTGACTCTTTAAGTAATTGTGAAGAGGCCGATGTCCGATGGTTATATTCGGGCATCGTTGTGCATGGCCGTTTTCGATGTTATCCCTTATTCGATTGTAGTGCATGGGCTCCGCGGGTTTCCCAGAGTGGTGCCGGTGAGACTCCACCAGCAGCAATTAGCCGGGGTCTCGTCTGCATGCATTTGTAAAGATCGCGATGGGTGGCGGTCGGACTCGCGAGTCTGAGTTGTGCTACCGGGACGTCGATATTTACGTCTGGAGTACATGTGTACATCTCATTTGTATAGC
Organism: Lycium ferocissimum; assembly: GCF_029784015.1. Taxonomy (NCBI): domain Eukaryota; kingdom Viridiplantae; phylum Streptophyta; class Magnoliopsida; order Solanales; family Solanaceae; genus Lycium; species Lycium ferocissimum. The sequence goes on along the minus strand of NW_026727892.1, from coordinate 29,163 downwards.
ATGGCATGGCATCACATTTATACCATCATTGCATTGGATTGCATTATGACTTGAGTGAGATGTCGTGATAACTGTATTGTAATGGATTGTGTTATTGATTCTATTGTGTTGAATGTTTCAGGATTAGATATACTCAGACTCATTATATTGGTGTTATATACTTACATAGGTGTTGATGGATACTCGGTTATGATTATATGGTTTCATGCGTGATTGTTCTACTTGTTTATCTGCGTTATTTTCTGAATTGTGTTAACTATGCTTAGTTGGCCTATGATGCATACCGGTACTATTTTTATGTGCCGGCACACACTTTTGCATTCTTTTATGAATCTGAGTATCGGCCGGATCTACTTCTCGACTCGTGGACGATCGACTCTCAGCTTCTGCTTGAGTTTTTAGAAAAATTACACAACGTCCGGCTGACCCTCGAAGACTCTTCTATTATTTATGTCTTACTTTTCTTTGAAGCGAGATTTGAGACATTTTATGTATTATCATTCGGACGAGTTATTTGGATTTAGATGCTCTTGTATGACGGACAATCTTGGGGTGGATTCATTACTTCCTTATCTATATTATGTTATATTGTGAGACTTACTTCATTTACTTCTTTCACTATTTATTATATTTATTGATTGTGAACGTTGAGCTAAGGTGTGTGTTACACCCCGTATCTTAGAGCTAAGGTCCTCGTATCATTAGAGTTTCAGTGGAAAAACTGAAGGTTTGAACGTTTTGCGAAAATGATCGACAGGCCCACTTTGGGAAACCATAAACCCTTTATTAGTTGAGAATTTGGGAAAGTACCCTTAATGAAAGTTGTAGTACGTAGAAATACCTTTCCAAGAATATAAGAATCAGGTCAATCAGGGTCCGGATCAAGGAGATATGATCATCTGAAAATGGCTAATAGAGGGGTGCTCAGATTTCTATAGAATCGGCTAAGTTTTGATATGTCTACCTTCCAGCCGAATTTTGTGAAAATCTATTGGGAATTTGAGAAAACGTAAAACATAAAAGTTGTATCCCTTTGCAATATATTTCCAACGGTATATTATGGAGCCAAAACGGAGTTCTTTGCTAGGAGTTCTTCCCATTCTACCGAACGCTGTCAGAATGGCCTGAGTAGCCATGTGGCGGCCCATGAGCTGCCGTCCCAAGCCAAAATTTGCAAAAAACGTAATTTTCATCAAGGCCTGTAATATAGGCCTAGTGCCCCACCTTGGGTGACGCACTAGGCCAAAATATGCCTGAAACATCCTTTTCGAATTTTATATGTACCCAACTCTGAAAAACTTTTCCCACTTCTTTCTAAACTATCTTTTTGGAGAGAAAACACTCTAGGGCTTTCACAAAGCATACAAGGTGAGTTCCTACTTAAACCCCATTGATTATTACATCAATCCAACAAATATTAATGCTAGAATCCCAATCTATTCCATAAATTATCGATTGAATCATCGTCTTGGACAAAGGAACCCTAGAATCCGAATTCAAGAGGATTGAACTTCAAAAAGGTAATACTTCTACGCTCTAATCACTTATAGTTGTGAATTGATGAGTTCTTGGGAGAATCATAAATGGGTTTGATAGAGAGTATCATATGAACTATGCTAGGGTTTTGGATTGTTAACTTAGGATTGTTGTAGTCATATGGGTGATGAAGAATGATGTTACTTTCATCAAATTGAGATTGTAGAATCACCTAGAAGTAATAGAAGGGAAATTGGGTGAAGAAACACCATTAATAGAGATTGTGGAGCTTTATGCCCACCAAGTGTTTGTTAAAATGCTTAGATGACCAAAGCATGGATATTATTGCTAATATAGAATCCCTTTGACTTGTATTGATATAGATCAAAGTTGAAAGGGTTGATGAACGTTGTATTACGCTCAAAGGCTGAAATTAAGGTATGTGAGGCTAACTATCTACGTTAGGAATGTTAAGTGATTCTCCACTATGCCTCGTTAACTTCATACTTTTGTCGGTAATTTGACTCAAAATACGGTTTAGCCCTAATTTCATGATATGTTGTAGAGCTTGTTATCTTCTAGGGTTGCGATTCTGAGAATTCGTTCATGGTTGTCAATTTGAATATCATGAACTCGGCACGTAATCTTTATAGACTTATGTATTTACCCACATGAGTCTCGGTCTAGAATTCGGTATGCTCGAAAACGATCGAGCGTTTTCAATTCAGTCGGCATGTCTATTTCGGTTCGGCATTGTTCATTGTTATTATGGTATCGATCTTATTAATTAACCATAATTAAACATATGTGATTTTTAAGGAGCACGTACGATCTTGTGTATACATATACATGGCCGAGGTCGTTGTGTATTACTAGGACGAGGCCGTAGCGTGCTTTTTATTATTGGGCGAGCCCCGCATATACAAACACGGATAATACAAATGATTCGGATACGAGGGGAGTATTCATATCTGCTCTCCCTTGCTTTTTTGCGGTTACATTTATCGATTTCGTTTCGGTTCAGTATTTTATTGCTTCGGTTGCTTTACATACCAGTCAATTCAAATGTCTTTGATGTCCTTTTTTATTGCAGGGGGCATCGCGACATGGGGTTGACGATCCGATTACTTAGGAGTGTTCGTATCGGCTTCTTTGGTGAGCTCCGAGTTCCTTCGGGCGATATAAGTCATGGATTCTTCTGACTTTCTAGACGATTACACTTTCAGTATTCATTAACGGCTTCATAGACACAGTCCAGACAGTCAGATATTTGTTATGTTAGCCTTGTAGAAAGTTATACTCAGGCGTTCAGTTGTTTTGGTTTAGCCATGTTGGCTACTTTCAGATATGTTCAGATTGTCTAAGTATTTTCGCATTATGATATTTCGGTCGGACATTTAGTTAATGTGTGTGTTAGTTTTATTTTATAAATTAGTTATGTTTTGGTATCACATGTTGATTTGCTAGACGATTGGTTCGCTCGGTCACATGCGATCGGGCACCGTGTGTCGTGTTCGTCCGAACCGGAGTTCGGGGCATAAAAGCTTGGTATCGAACGCAGTTTTGAGTGTCTTAGGAGTCTATGAACCGTGTCTGTGGAGTCTCTTTTATATGTATGAGGGACCCACACATATAAACAGTTGACCACCAAGACATTCAGGATTTGTCTCATTTCTTTCTACTCTAGATCGTGCCATAAAGCTTAGAGCAATAAGTAACCTTCTCTTCCTATCGAATTACATACGTTTCGAATGCGCAGGCGACGAACAGGTAATTCAAGGCCCAATTGGGGTTGATTATCCATAGGGTACAATTGTGAAGTACTTGCTGGTAGCGAATGAGACTTGAGGTGATATTGAAAGGTGAATAAAGTGTAAGTTGCCTGAGAAAAAGTGTTGTATAATGAATGGGAAGTTGAATAATAATGATATTCTTGAGAAAGGAAAATGGGATACAAGAGGGAGAGGATATCAGAGAAATTAGAAAAGGAGTTAAGTCTGCAGGAAATGTAAATCATGGAGTATCTCAAGGAGGTGGAGGCAGACAGTTTTTTACCGGAAGCCATCAGGACCCACTCCATCTGCAGCTAGTACACTAGTCTCGAGGTCTAGATATGATCAAAAAGGTCAGTTTAGCTAGAAACAGAGTTTAAGAGCACCAGCCTGTCATTGACATACCAGTGTGAGCCACAGAAGTTTTCAGAATCTTATGTGCAACAAGTGTTATAGGAGACTCCAAGAGGTGTATCGTTTGGGCCTTGATGTGTGTTTCGGTGGCTCTTTTTAATTTTCAAGCCCAGTCAGGTTGTAATACAGCTAATCACGGTATTTCGAGTTCTCGGTGATTGCTTGGATGCTTCGAGGTCGTCGGGACAAAGAGGCATCCCCGGTTATCACCACAGATGAAATTTTCGTACGAACTATGCCTGTTAATAAAAGAGATATGTATGAAATAAGAACCATGAGTAGACAATATTAAATTTTCGGGAATGATTTTAGTTTGTTTAAGTCTAGTCAGATCAGAGTTAGAGAGTACGATGGTTGTAAGTTACTATAAGAAGTAATTATTATTATGAGATAATGAGATGTGACAGTTCTCGCTTAAGCTATGTGAGTAAGTGTTTATCCCAAATGTGTATAGTCTGATATGATTTTGAAGTGTATAGAAAGTTTGGGTTTAGTTGTCCCAATATTTCATATAAGATAAATGAAAGTTTCTTAAGTGTGATCCATAGTTCAGAAAAGATAGTATACGACCATATAATAGCGTCAGATGATGAGGGAGAGTTAGAAATAACTTAGGTTACTCAGAGCAGAATAAGAAAATATGAAGCTAGCAGGTGATTAACAGAAAAATAGTAAGTAAGTTTTGAGTAGATACAATGCATTAGCAATTTCAGCAGAACTAGTAGAAGTATGATTTGATTTCCTTAGTCAGATGAACACCTTAAGTGGGTGACAGTTCGGATACATCTGAATGTGTGTTAGAAACCAAGGGCTTAAGTTAAATTCAGAGTAGAGTGATTAGTGGAAGAATAAACAAACTAAGCCGCAAGAGAGCAAACTACAAAAGAATAGCCTTTAAGAGTTGTCAAAAAGGGGTTTCCCTAAGATTTACAGTGTGAGCAGAGTTAAGTCATTAAGATAGAGTATGCCAGTTATGAATACAGTAGCAACCCGTTCATGTAAGTAATTTAGTTTTTCCCAGTAAGAAATTGCTCAGAAGTGAGTCGGAAAAAAAAAAGAGGCGTCAGTGTTGTAGAGTACAAAGGAGTTACAGAAGATAAGGAAAGTTAATTGGATCCTAACAAGAGAGAAGAATTTGTAAATATAAGAGGTTAGCCTTGGTCTAAGGGGGAGATGCATAAATCGCCAGTAAGTCCAGAGAGATAATTGAAAACCTGAAGGGTTAGCATGAGATATGAAAAACCTCAGTTCAGTTAGGTTGTCATAATGAGATAGTCTCCATAAGGAATATGCCTCAATTTAGAAGAAACCCGAAGTGAGTAGAATGATCGTCGAGCGAATTGTGTCAAGTTCAATTATTATTTATTAGGCGATCACAGAAAAGCTATAAAATCATGCCCAGTTATGGGTCACAAGGATAGTGCCATTGCATGAGACTCTAATCTTTAGGCTGCTAGTTAAAGACTTAGCACACAACAGTACTATGAGTATTTTAGGAAGTATCTCAGAAAGAAATCAAGTATGGGAGGTACAACTTATGATTGAGCAAGACAAGAGAACTATGGTGAAAGAAGTTCAGTGCTTATCCAAGCTAGGAATTCGACTTTCGGACTCTGAAGTGGGTGGAGTTGTTGCCCAGAACATGGCTTATTCCTCCTTAGTCGTTGAAGTTAGAGAGAAGCAATTTGGTGATTCCTACTTTTTGCAGATGAAAGAGGGGATTCACAAAAATAAAGCGTCATCTTTTGAACAAGGGGGAGATGGCGGTACCATGAGATACCGAGGCAGATTATGCGTTCCATATGTAGATGGCCTCAGAGAGCGGATTATGTTAGAAGCTAACAATTTCAGGTATTTCATTCACCTAGATTCCACGAAGATGTATCATGATCTTAAGGAGATTTATTGGTGGAACGATATGAAAAAGAACGTAGCAGATTTTGTGGCTAAGTGTCCAAATTGCCAGCAAGTGAAAGCCGAACGCCAAAGGCCTGGTGGGTTGGCTCAGAACATAGACATTCCAGTCTGAAAATGGGAGATGATAAATATGGATTTCATAGCAGGTTCACCTCATTCAGCTAGGAGGCATGATTCAATCTGGGTGATTGTGGACAGACTAATGAAGTCAGCGCACTTCTTACCAGTTAAGACCACAGATGCAGCGGAGTACTATGCCAAGTTGTATCTTCGTGAAATTGTCAAAATTCATGGGACTCCAACGTCCATCATTTCAGATCGTGGTGCCCAGTTCACAGCAAACTTCTAGAGATCATTTCAGAAAGGATTGGGTACCAGGGTTAACCTCAACACAACTTTTCATCCACAGACAGATGATCAGACAGATACGCTATTTAGATCTCATGTTATAATATTCATGCCAGTCTAGTATTCAATTAATCCAGCATTCAGTCAGCTTAGTATTCAATTAATTCAATAGACATTCAGTTTAGTATATCAGCAGTTTAGTAATCATGTATTCATTCAGTTCAGTAAGCATGTGTCCTTGATTTCAATAGTAATTGGTGAAGCAGAGGTGTTAGGACCATACTTAGTCTACCGGGATATGGAAAAGAGAAAGTCAAGTTAATTTAAGGGCATTTAAGAACTGCTCGGAGTCGCCAGAAGTCTTATACAAATGTGAGGTGGAGGGACTTAGAGTTTCAAGTTGAAGATTGGGTGTTCCTTAAAGTTTTGCCTGTGAAGGGAGTTATAGGGTTTGGTAAGAAGGGGAAACATAGTATCGCTATATTGGACTATACAGAATTCTGCCAAAAATTGGTCTGGTAGCTTATGAGCTCGAATTGCCACAAGACTTGGTTGTCGTACACCCAGTGTTTCATGTGTCCATGTTGAAAAAGTGTGTGAGAGACCCCTCGTTGGCTATCCCGACTGATTGCATAGCAGTCAATGATAGTTTGACTTACGAAGAAGTCCCAGTGAAAATCCTTGATCGCCAGGTTCGCAAGTTGAGGACTAAAGAGGTAGCCTCAGTAAAGGTTTTGTGGAGAAGTCAGAAAGTTGAAGAGGCCATATGGGAAGCCGAAGAAGACATGAAGTCCATATATCCCTATCACTTCAAAGAATCAGCAGAAAACAGTGAAGGTATTGTACTTCCCCTCTTAGATCGTTCCTTCTATAATTTCCACATTATCAGTATTCAGCCTGTTAGACATTCAGTTAATAGTTACTTAGTCCAACAGATAAATCAGTTCAGTCCCTTTAAGTTCAATTTTCATGTGCTCATGTCAGTAGTGTGCACATGTCTCATCAGTCCCTTTTAACCAAGACCATCATTCGAGGATGAATGATCCCAAGGGGGAGATAATGTTACACCCCATATCTTAGAGCTAAGGTTAGACTCATATCATTAGAGTTTTAGTGGAAAAACTGAAGGTTTGAACGTTTTGCGAAAATGATCAACAAGCCCACTTCGGGAAACCATAAACCCTTTATTAGTTGAGAATTTGGGAAAGTAACCTTAATGAAAGTTGTATTACATATAAATACCTTTCCAAGCATATAAGAATCAGGCCAATCGGGGTCCGGATCAAGGAGATATGATCATCTCAAAATGGCTAATAGAGGGGTGCTCAGATTTCGATAGAATTGGCTAAGTTTTGATATGTCTGCCTTCATCCTAATTTTGACAAAATCTGTTGGGCATTTGAGAAAACATAAAAAATGAAAGTTTTAGCCCATTTATATATGTTTCCAACGGTATATTATGGAGCCAAAACGGAGTTTTGTGCTAGGAGTTATTCCCATTCTACCGAACGCTATTAGAATGGCCTAGGGCGCCGCCCTGGGCGACGCCCCAAGCCAAAATTTGCAAAAAATGTAATTTTCATCAGGACCTGTAATATAGGCCTAGTGCCCCACCTTGGCCGAAGCCCAGGGCGACGCACCAGGCCAAATTATGCCTGAAACGTCCTTTTCGAATTTTATATGTACCCAACTCCGAAAAACTTTTCCCACTTCTTTCTAAATCGTATTTTTGGAGAGAAAACACTCTAGGGATTCCAAAAATCATACAAGGTGAGTTCCTACTCAAACCCCATTGATTATTACATCAATCTAACAAAGATTAATGCTAGAATCCCAATCTATTCCATAGATTATCGATTGAATCATCGTCTTGGACAAAGGAACCCTAGAATCCGAATTCAAGAGGATTGAACTTCAAAAAGTTAATACTTCTACTCTCTAATCACTTATAGTTGTGAATTGATGAGTTCTTAAGAGAATCGTAAATGGGTTTAACTATGCTAGGGTTTTGGATTGTTAACTTAGGATTGTTGTAGTCATATGGGTGATGAAGAATGATGTTACTTTCATCAAATTGAGATTGTAGAATCACCTAGAAGTAATAGAAGGGGAATTGGGTGAAGAAATACCATTAATAGAGATTGTGGAGCTTTATGCCCACCAAGTGTTTGATAAAATGCTTAGATGACCAAAGCATGGATATTATTACTAATATAGAATCCCTTTGACTTGTATTGATATAGATCAAAGTTGAAAGGGTTGATGAACGTTGTATTACGCTCAAAGGCTGAAATTAAGGTATGTGAGGCTAACTATCTACGTTTGGTAATGTTCATGATTCTCCCTACGCCTCATCTTCATACTTGTTAGTAATTTGACTCAAAATACAGTTTAGCCCTAATTTCATGATATGTTGTAGAACTGTTATCTTCTAGGGTTGCAGTTACATAATTCGTTCATGGTTGTCAATTTGAATATCATAAACTCAACACGTAATCGTTATAGACTTATATATTGTTACCACATGAGTCTCAGTCTAGAAATTCAGTATGCTCAGAAACAGTCAGCGTTTTCAATTCAGTCCAGCATGTCTATTTCAGTTCAGCATTGTTCATTGTTATTATGGTATCAGTCCTTATTAATTAACCATAATTAAACATATGTGATTTTGCTTAAGGGCACAGCACAGTCTTGTGTATACATATACATGGCCTAGGCCGAGGCCATAGCGTGCATTTATTATTGGGTCGAGGCCTCACATAAACAAACATAGATAATACACATGATTCAAATACAGAGTAGGGAGTATTCATATCTCTACTTCCTTGCTATTGCAGTTACATTGATCAGTTTCAGTTTCAGTTCTAGTATTTTATTGCTTCAGTTGCTTTACATACCAGTATAGTTCAAATGTGCTGATGTCCCTTTTTATTACATGGGGGCCTGCATCTCGCGATGCGGGCAATGGCATACAGGTTGACGATCTACCTACTTAGGAGTGTTCGTATCAGCTACTTTGGTGAGCCCCAGTTTCCTTCGGGGCGATATAAGTCATGCAGTTCTTATAGCTTCCTAGATAGTTGCCTTTCAGTATTCATTAAAGGCTTCATAGTCATAGTCCAGACAGTCAGATATTTGTTATGTTAGCCTTATAGACAGCTATACTCAGTCATTCAGCTGTTTTGGTTTAGCCATGTTGGCTACTTTCACATATGTTCAGATTGTCTAAGTATTTCCGCATTATGATATTTCAGTCAGACTTTTAGTTAATCAGCATGTGTTAGTTTTATTTTACAAATTAGTTATGTTTTGGTATCACATGTTGATTCAGCCAACTTGTTGGTTCGCTCGGTCATACGATCGGTGCACCGGTGTCGTGTTACGTCCAGGCCCAAGTTCGGGGCGTGACAGTACGCCTACCGAGGTAGGAATGGTAGGTGCCCGCATGACCTAGGCTAAAATAGGTCATGACAAGTTGGTATCAAAGCCCTAGGTTACTCGATCATTAATACAAAGGCGTGCCTAGTAAAGTCTCGTGGATCGGTACAATGAGCTCTGTACTTATCCGCCGGAGGCTATGGGACATTTAGGAAATCTCATTTTCTTTCTTTCCATCGTGATACTTTATTCAAATTGGTACCTGAAAGACCAAATTGGTATATGACTCTTATCTCTTCCCTCACAAATGGTAAGCATTCGCGACACGCCAGCATGGAGGAGCTACACGAGATTGGCCCTACCAATTTTCATGGGCACACCAGACGAGGATGCCTATGTGTTCATCGTGATCATACACGAGCTACTCCATGTAGCAGGATCACGGATACCCTCGAAGTTAGCTCTGTTACCCTTCGATTCAGTGGTGGCGTGAGGTCATGGTGGAGAGACTACCTTACTAGCAGGCCAGCGTGTGTGCGCCCACTTACTTGGGAGCAGTTCTATTGGGTATTTCTGGAGAGATACGTGCCCCGTTTCTTGAGGGACGAGCGACAGGGTTAGTTCCTCGCCCTACGTCAGGAGAGCATGCTGGTCGCTACCTATGCTCTATCCTTCTCCTACTTGGCTTGTTACTCCTACCCCTTGATTCCGACGGAGGTCGGTAGGATTTGGTGGTTCATTAGTGAGCTGGATGGTCTCTCCACCGCCCGTGTCGACTTGAGGAAGTGGACGGCGTTGCCATTGTTAGTGGCAGTGAGAGTCGAGGTCAGAAGGGTGAGAGCAACCATATCTCCGGGTGGAGATTCTTGATGCTGTGATCTCAGGTACCATTTCTGTCCATCATAAAGCAGCATCTGTGTTATTTGATCCTGGATCCACTTATTCGTATGTATCTGCATTTCATGCCGTTGGTTGGGATTTACCCTCGATAACAGTAGATATGCCCCACCATGTATCTCCTAGTCGCGAGATTCTCGTGGTTGTTGATCGATTCTACCGGTCTTGTTTAGTTACTTTTATAAGTGGTATGACACCGGGTAGATTTGATGATTCCGGATATGGTAGAATTTGATATTATATTGGGTATGTCCCGCTTTCTCCTTTATACGCGATCTGAGGCCGGTCACGCCAAGGCGCTCACTTTAGCCACGCCGGCATCCCTAGGCTTCGAGTGGAGAGGTACTCCAGTCCAAAACCGAAAAGATTATTTCCTTCCTTCGGGCGGTTAAGTTAGTAAATAATGAGTGTGTTTATCGTATTTGGCGCATATTTGTGATATGACCATTGCATCTCTATCCCTTGAGTCTATTCCTATTGTGAGCGAGTTTGCGGAGGTATTTCCGTCGTATTTGCTCTGTGTACGCGACCCGATCGTGACATTAATTTTTGTATCAATGTGGACTCGGGTACTCGTTCTATTTTCATCCCACCATATCGGATGGCACTAGCCGAGTTGAGAGAACTTAAAGAACAATTAAAGGATTTATTGAGCAAGGGGTTCATTAGACCGAGCGTCTCCCCTTGGGGTGTTCCCATGTTATTTGTAGAAGAAGAAAGATGGGACCGAGGATGTGCATTGATTCTTGTCGGTTGAACAAGGTCACTATCCGGAACAATTGCCCTATGCCTCGTATTGATGATCTATTTGACTAGATTCAGGTTGCTTCGGTGTTTTCTAAGATTGATTTGCATTCGGCTATCATCGATTGAAGATTAAGGCGGAAGGATATTAGAAGAAATGCATTTCGGACGAGATATGGCCACTATGAGTTTCTAGTGATGTCGTTCGAGCTTACTAATGCCCTAGCTGCATTTATGACCTTGATGAATGGCATCTTTAGGCCGTTTCTTGATTTTTTTGTGATTGTGTTTATTGATGACATCTTGGCGTATTCCAAGAGTAGAGTGGAGCTTGAGAGCCATCTTCGTACCGTCCTTGGGTTGTTGAAAAAACATAGTTTGTTTGCCAAATTTTCTAAGTGTGAGTTTTGGCTAGAGTCTGTAGCATTCTTGGGCTATGTGGTGTCCAAGGGGGGAATTATAGTTGATCCACAGAAGATTGAGGCTGTGAGGGGTTGGGTGAGGCCCACAACTATTATAAAGATTCGTAGATTTGTTGGTTTGGCCAGTTATTACCGTCGTTTTGTGAAGCGTTTTGTTACCAGTGCTTCGTCCTTGACCAGATCGAATCAAAAGGACGTTCCCTTCCAGTGGACAAATGATTTTGAGGAGAGCTTTCAAAAGCTCAAGCTTCTTTTGACCACAGCCCCGATCCTAGCCTTACCTGTGGAGGGCAAGGACTTCGCAGTCAATTGTGATGCTTCCCGTATGGGTTTGGCTACGGTGTTGATGCAGGAGGGTAGCGTGATAGCTTATGCTTCCCGTTAGTTAAAAGTTCACAAGAAGAATTACCCTACCCATGATTTGAAGTTGTTGGCCGTAGTCTTCGCCTTGAAGCTTTGGAGGCATTACTTGTACGGCGTCCATTGCGAGGTTTTTACCGATCACCATAGCCTTCAACATGTGTTTACCCAGAGAGATCTCAATTCTAGGCAGCGCCGATGGATGGAGCTACTGAAGGATTATGACATCTCTAATCTGTATCACCCTGGTAAAGCCAATATGGTAGCTGATGTCTTTAGTCGCAAGGCAGTGAGTATGGGGAGTTTAGCTCGATTGATTGTTTTTGAGCGTCCATTGGCCATGGAGGTTCAGACTCTGGCCAACAATTTTGTTCGTCTCGACATCTCGACCCCGGGGAGGATTTTGGCTTGTATAGAGGCTAGATTATCGTTGTTGGATCGGATCAAGGCTCATTAGTTTGAGGATTCTCAGCTAAGCAAGATCCGAGATAGGGTGTCGAGAGGTGAGGCCAAAGAGGCCATGATTGATTCTGAGGACAGTCTGAGGATTAGAGGACGCGTATGCATTTCTCGTGTTGGTGACCTGATTCAGTTGATCTTATCTGAGGCCCACAGCTCTCACTATTCTATTCATCCGGCGGTGACTAAGATGTACCGTGACTTCATACAGCTTTATTGGTGGCGCCGTATGAAGAGGGATATAGTTGATTTTATGGCTAAGTGTGGAAAGCGTCACCGAGGTAAAAAGTATGAGCACCGGCACAGCGTGGTGTTTCGGAGGATGCCCCATTCCGAGTGGAAGTGGGAGAGGATTACCATGGATTTTGTCACGGGTCTTAGAAGACTCTCGGCAAGTTTGATTCTATTTGGGTGATAGTGGATCGATTGACTAAGTCCGCTCACTTTGTTCCGGTTCAGGTTTCTTATACCGCGGAGAAGTTAGCCAAGATGTATATTCGGGATATTGTGAGATTACATGGGATCCCTATCTCTGTTGTGTCTGATCGAGGTACTATCTTTACTTCCCGATTCTGGAGAGTATTTCATGACGAGTTGGGCGCCCGATTGGACTTTACAAATGCTTTTCCATCCCGAGACCGACGGCCGGTCCGAGCGAACCATTCGGCAAGCTAGAGGGACATGTTGAGAGCATGTGTTATTGATTTTGGTGCTCATCGGGATCAAAGACACTTGCCCTTGGTGGAGTTTGCGTATAACAACAATTATCATTCGAGTATTGGTATGGCGCCTTTTGAGGCCTTATATGGTAGGAGGTGTAGATCTCCGATTGGTTGGTTCGATGGGTTCGAGGCTCAACCTGGGAACACGGATCTATTAAGGGAGTCCCTTAAGAGAGTGAGAGTTATTCCGGCCAGACTCGTGGCAGCCCAGAGCCGACAGAAGATGTATGCAGACTGGAAGGTTCGGGATTTGACGTTTGCTATTGGTAATCAGGTTCTGTTGAAGGTTTCACCTATGAAGGGTGTTATGAGGTTTATAAGAAGGGTAAGTTAAGCCATAGATACATTGGCCCATTTGAGATCATGGATTGTATTGGCGATGTAGCGTATGAGTTGGCCTTGCCGCCAGGTTTGGCGGGAGTCCATCCAGTCTTTCATATCTCGATGCTGAAGAAATACCACGCCGATGGTACCTACATTGTCCGTTGGTATTCTATATTGCTTGATGAGAATTTGACTTATAAGGAGGAGCCTATTGCGATTCTATATAGCCAGGTTCAAAAACTGAGGTCCAAAGAGATTGCTTCTGTGAAGGTGCAATGGAAGCACCGCCTTGTGGAAGAGGCTACTTGGAAAACAGAGTTCGATATGCGTAGCTGATATCTCCAGTTGTTCACTGATTCATGTATTTCCCTGGCTTCTTTCTTTTCTTTGCTCGAGGACGAGCAACAGTTCAATTGGTATCTGATGTAATGACCCGTTTGGTCGTTATAGTCCTTTTGGCAGTTTTGCCACTTTTGAGCATTTATTGATTCATTTTGACCCGAGGTTGACTTTTGGGCAAACTGACCTTTTCCGGAGCTTCGTCAACTCCGAGAGGTCCGGATGATCGTTTAGAACTTGTATGTATGATTGGTTCGGTTCCCAATCCATTTTAGTGCATTTCGGGACTTTGCATAGGAAATGAGAAGTAGGCACCGGTGGTTGACTCGGTCAACGCGACCTCCGTTGAAAATTTTCAGACCAAGAGTGCGTTCGTAGCGTATTTTTGTATGGGCTTAGGTGGTCAGATTATGAGCAGATGGCCTCAGGTATAACCCGAAAATTCAATGGAAGACTTAGAGAATTTTGGGATTTCTTGTGTCTGGTGCTCGCAACGGCGGCACCAGAGCCGCCTCGGTGGTACCGCCGTGGTGGCGTAGTGAACGCTGGGGTGGTCATGAGAAAAAGGGGCCCTCACCGCTGCAGCAGTGTACCCGACGCTGCAGCGGCACCGCCGTGGCGGTACTCCCTTCGCCGTGGCAGTACTCCCTTCGCTGTGGCGGTCACGGGCAGGGGAATTTCATTAAATGTGTCTTAAAATAAGACCTAGACCCTCATTATGTCATAACTCAATATTTGAGCTTGGGAAGGCTGTTCTTGGGGATAAATTGAGGAATTTCTTGGAGGTAAAGCTTTGTCTAATCACTTACTTCTCTTTAATCATTATCATCTTAGAATCATCCTTCCCTTTTCAATCCCTTAGAAGTAGAAGTTGAAGAGGGGTTTTGGGAGACTTCTCCCTAGGGTTATAATTGATCAAATTAATGATGTTAGTACTAAAATATGATGAATCTAAGCTTAGTAACCCCATATCTTCCATTTTTAACGTTAAATTTCAGATTTGGGGAATTAGGGTTCATACCCAAATTGTAGGTTTAACTAGAAATCAGATTTGGGGATAATCCTTGAGCTAAATCATCAATTAATGTTTGGGTTATGATTACCTAGGATTCAATTTGGTATTTTTAGCAAAGGAATTTCTCGTTTCTCCTTGTGGGCCGTTTCCCCAATTTCTAGGGTGAAATTGGACCTAATTGATATCATAGCAATATTAGTATCATTATTTATGATTTCTAATTTAGAATTTGATTATGCTAAGACTACTTTGGTTCTGAGCTTCAGACGAAGGGCAGTGCGATATAGTGACTTGTTGGTGTTGCAGTTCGGCAGTCCAGGTAGGTTATGGCTTACCTTTGGTTAGACTTAGTATAGTGAATCACATATTTAGATTATGATGTCAGAGATAGCATGTGAAACTTTGGGTGTGATGTTGGGATGGATATTGCCTTAGGTTGGGCCCTGATGTGTATTGGGACTAGCCACCCCGTTACATGCGTTTGACTGTTTAGCTGTGTTGGCTTGATGCTATGTGTAGTTGGTAGATTGCGAATGTCGCTTGTTGTCCTGATTTAGGATAGGATTGACATACCCGTTGTTGGTATTTGTACTATGATACCTTATTGGCGTACCCACTGTTGGTACTTGAGTTATCGATATATGTTGGCATACCCACTGTTGGTATTGTGATGTGATATATTGTTGGCGTACTCCGTTGGGGTACTTGTGATATTGAGCTTACTTGTTGATGATTGACATATGCATTGCACACATTCTCTCATATTATCATGCATGGCCGATATCCGGTGATGATCCCGTATCATTGATTGAGGGAAAATGATATTTTATCAACTCTTTTACTTGAGTTATTGTGGAAAAGGCCGATGTTCGAAGATCCATTCCGAAATCGTTGTTTATATAAAATTGATACTGAATAAACTATTTTACTTGAGTGATTGTGAGGAGGCCGATGTCCGAGGTTCAATTTCGGAATTGTTTATTTATGAAACTGATATTTGACAACCCTTTGAGTGATTGTGATGAGGCCGATGTCCAATGGTTATATTCGAGCATCGTTGTGCATGGCCGTTTCCGATGTTATCCCGGATTAGATTGTAGTGCATGGGCTCCGCGGTCCCCCAGAGTTGTGCCGGTAAGACTCCCCCTGTGAGCAATTAGCCAGGGTCCCGTCTGTCTGTTTGCCAAACATCCACGACGGATGGCAGTCAGACTTCACGAGTCACACTGGGTTGTGCTGCCGAGACGTCGATATTTTCGTCTGGAGTACAAGTGTACATCTTATTTGCATAGCATGGCATGGCATCACATTCATACCATCATTGAATTGCATTGCATTAGAACTTGAGTGAGATGTCGTGATGACTGTATTATAATGGATTGTGTTGTTGATTCTATTGTGTTGAATGTTTCAGGATTAGATATACTCAGACTCATTATATTGGGGTTAGATACTTACATAGGTGTTGATGGGTACTCGGTTATGATTATATGGTTTCATGCATGATTGTTCTACTTGTTTATCTGTGTTATTTTCTGAATTGTGTTAACTATGCTTAGTCGGCCTATGATGCCTACCAAGATCTTCGTTGTTTGTATTAACTCGCACTCTGTCGCATTCATTTATGAATGCGAGTATCGTTCGATCTACTTCTCTGAGTCGTGACTGATCGACTCCTCAGCTTCTACTTGAGTTTACCAGGGTGAGCATGGCGTCCGCTGACCTCGAAGACTCTTCTATTATTTATGCCTTACTTTTCTTCCAAGACATGATTTGAGACATTTTATGTATTATTTTTCAGACCAGGGTTATTCGGATTTAGATGCTCTTGTATGATCAGACCAGATACTGGGGTGGATTCATTTTCTTCTGCACTTATGTATATTATGCTATATTGTGAGACTTACGTCGTTTACTTCTTCTGCTATTTATTATATTTATTGATTGTGAACGTTGAGCTAAGGGTTCGCCTACCGAGGTGGAAATGGTAGGTGCCCGCATGACTTAGGCTAAAATGGGTCGTGACATAACCCGACAAAGGAATACATCATTATACCACCTAAATGAGGCAAGGGTTTTACATCTTAAGTTTTCAAGCATAGTCCTAATGGTCTCATTATTATCCGACCATCTTCCTGAAAAATGCTTGATAATATTAATAAAATTGTCAATATGACATAGAATACAACATATAATGGATATACTACAAGAAAAATGTACTCATATACAAATACAAAAATAATTAAAACAAAATGAAATGAACTTTTGTAAAAGCGTGGTATACACTACTCAGAGTTATGACAAAGATAATTATAAAAATAAAAAGCATGGAAAGTATAGAACTCAATATAGTAGAAATTATCCTCAATATAATAAAAAGAAATATTATCTTAGAAAATCGGCAGCCAGAAAACCTTATTTAGATAAAAATTGACATGTAAGAAAATATAGGACCTAGAGAAATTATAAAAATAGACTAGAATGTTTTACTTGTGGAATTATAGAACATCTAGCAAATACATGTCCAAAAAGAATAAATAATAAGACAAGAAATTCACAGTTAATTGAAGATTTTCAAGAAACTTTAATAAATGTAGACAAATACATGTCTAATACTGAAAGTATATATTCCATAGTAAGTATAGACATTGAAGAAAAAATTAAAATAGACTCATCAGACTCAGAAGCAGAAGAACTAATTAATGAAATAGGATTAGAAAAATTAGATTAAGGATCAATCCAAGCTGGTAAATTAGCAAATATTTTTAAAGACTGTAATCATGAATTCGAAAGAAATAAAGGATTAGATAGTAATGCATGTTTCTTTTGTAAGTGGTACCCTAGTAGAGAAAAAAGAGATAAATGTAAAAATTGTTATATAGAAGGATGTATAAGGTGTATAGCAAAAGAATTAGAAACAAAAATAAATAAAGAAGAAAAACCTAAAAAAGTAGAAGATCCTACTATTAATTTAAGAATAATGACATTAGAAGCAAGAGTAAATGAATTAGAGACAGGAATATATAAATTAGAGAAAGGAAAACAAAGGGAGGAGGATAGTGAAAATGAAGGAATAAGTTTATCTAATATACAACCAATAATTAGACCATTAAAAACAATACAAGAAGATTCTCAAGAACTAATGAGTACAGAAGGCCTTGAAGCATTGGTATGTAATGAAGATAAAAAAATTAGGAACAACAAAGATACTTTTTTTTTTTGGTTGAAAGTCAATTTTATTCCATCCAAAAAAAACTTGTACAACACAAAGTTGAAGCTGACCTGCAACTATACATGGTAAAATTCCTACTCACTAACTTGTATAAGTCAAACTAGGAGCAACTATTACATTAAAAAAACAATAACCAGTTTCTATCAACTACACTTAGCTAGGGATAGGAATTCATAGTAGCAAGAGCTCTCTGCCATTTGAAGTTGTTCCTGCCTTGGATGTGAATGTGTTGAGCAATCTCTCTGCAGAGTTTATCAGGAAGAAACTGAGTGCTTTGAAATCTGAGTAGGTTCCTTTCTCTCCAAACCAATGCCACTAGCATACCAAAAATGCAGCAAGTAATGGAGCAGTGGCCTGATTTGTGTCTAGCAATGTGTGAGATCCATTTGACTTCATCTTTCCAATCCCCTATTCTTCTAGTGTACCCTAGCCATACCAACAATCTGCACCACAGTCCCTTTGTGATTGAGCATTCAAAATAAAAATGGGAAAGTGTTTCTTGGGTCTGTCCACAGAAGATGCAATCAGGTGGCACCTGAATACCAAATTTCTGAAGTCTATCAACAGTTTCTAATCCACCTTGTATTGCCAGCCAAAGAGTGAATTTGTATCTAGGATGGACATTAGGTTGCAGCATAATACTCTTCCATGTAACTTTGGTATAGTGAGGCATAAAGAGTGTGTACATCTTCTTGATAAAGAATTTCTCATTCAAGAGTGTTCGAGGTACGTTTCTGCAGATCACCTTGCATAGCTTGATGTTGCAGAATCAGCTCCCTTGTTCCCAAGATCTTCTTTACCACCCAAGTTGCAGCCTTGGGTAAGGGAAAATCTGCTAGGTTACCTCTTTTTATATAGAAACTGTGTATCCACTTTATCCAGAGGCAGTCTTTCTTCCTAGCAATGGCCCATAGCTGCTTCATAATAGCAGCCTTGTTCCATAGGTAGAGGTCAATGACATTCAGGCCTCTAGTAGTTTTAGGTGTGCAAATCTTGTCCTAGGCTACCAAAGCCTTTCTTGAAAGCTTAGCACTTCCTGTCTAGAGGAAAGATATACAAATTGCTTCTACCATCTTCAAAACCTTTTTTGGAAGTATGAAAATCTGAGCCCAGTAGGTTTGAAGTCCAAAGAAACCGGAACTTGATCATTTGTAGCTGCCCGGCCAAAGAGAGTAGTTTGGATGACCAGCATTGTATTCTAGTTGTGATCTTCTCAATCAGTGGTAAGTATTGACTTATTGTCAATCTCTTAGAGTCCAAGGGTACTCCTAGATACCTGAATGGGAGTTCCCCTGCAGAATACCCCAATAAGTCTAGTATCTGCTGCTTTGTAGTGTGAGAGATGCTAGCCATGTAAACTGAACTCTTATCAGTATTTGCTTGCAGTCCAGAGGCTTGAGAAAATTTCTGGAAAGTGGCATCAAGTTGTTGAATGGAACTAATATCTGTCCTGCAAAACATTAGAAGATCATCAGCAAAGCAGACATGTATGGCTCCCAACTTCCAGCATCTAGGGTGAAAATTGAAGTCCCCATTCAATGCTAGCTGATCCATTTCTCTCTGCAAATACTCCATACCAATGACAAACAGGTAAGGGGACATAGGGTCCCCTTGCCTGATGCCCCTCTTAGCTCTGAAAGGTTTTGTGAGTCCTCCATTTAGTAGCAACGAGTAAGAGACAGTTGTAATGCACTCCATAATCCATTTGACAAATTTGTATGGAAATCTCAGATCAAGAAGGACTCTTTCCAGGAAAACCCATTCTAAAGTATCATAAGCCTTTCTGAGATCCACTTTTAACACACATCTTGGAGAAATCCATTTTCTATTGTATCCCTTGAGGAGTTCATGGCTGAAAATGATGTTATCTAGAATGTGTCTTCCTTCAATGAAGGCAGACTGAGAGCATCCTATCAAACCATCAATAACAGTCTTGAGTCTACTAGTAAGGACTTTTGCAATTATTTTGTATATGGTGGTGCAACAAGCAATGGGTCTATAGTCCTTGACATGAGTGGGAGTTTGCTTCTTAGGCACAAGTGTTACGGCTGTGCAATTTACTGTGGGATCAAGCTTCCCAGTACTGAAAAAATCCTGAACAGCTTCAATAACCTCTCTCTTTACCCAGTTTCTAGTAAAGAATTCTATAGGGAGCCCATCTACACCCGGTGCTTTTTCCTTTGGCATATCTAGTATAGCTGCATAGATTTCCTCCTCTGTTACATCCTGTATAAGAGTCATCTGTTGTTGGATATTTAAGCAGGACCCTTTCTGAATTACCTCAGTATTTGGACATGGTAGTTCCTGTGCACTCTGTCCCATAAGGCTGGTGAAAAAAGCTATAAATTCTTCTTCAACTAGTAGGGGATCAGTAAGTTTAACCCCAGTCTCAGTGTAGACAGATGAGATTGCATTCCTGCTGCTTCTGATTTTCCATTGAGCATGAAAGAACTTAGAATTTGAGTCTCCACAGTCAATCCAGCATGCTCTAGATTTCTGTCTTAAAACTTGTTCCTCCACGATGCTCCATTTCTCTGCATGACCTAAAAATATAACTTCCGTCTGTTCCAGCAATTGTTGGTCTAAAGGTTGTAAGCATAGTTTAGCCTGTATCACTTCAAGGGCTTGTCTAGAATGATTCAATTTCTGCTCATAAGAAGCCATGTAATTATTTAAATCCTTTAGTTTGTTCTTCATATTCTTCAGTTTTCTCCATATTCTCTGTATAGGAGAACCAGTTTCAGCTTGTTGCCATACATCCTCTAGTAGCTGTGGAAATTCAGTGTGACCTAGTATATTAGCAAACAATCTGAATGGTTTTGGATAAAGTGTCACTTGCTTATAGCTTTGGATGAGAATAGGAGAGTGATCTGATATCAAGGGGTTGAGGAAATCACCACATGTCCCATATTGTGGATCAATGGAAATTGCCAAGGCCAATCAATCTTACTATATGCCACATTCTTTGGACTGTTTGTTTGTTGCACTAAGTGAAGTGCCAGCCCCTTGATCTTAGAGGTGTCAGTTGCATAGTGTTTAGCATGTCTCTGAGTCCCTGAATCTCATTTTGACAAACAGGCAGCCTAATCTTATCTTCAGTTGACAAAACATTGTTGAAATCCGCACAAAGTAGCCAAGGACCTTGCAATTGTCCTAACGCTCGATTCGGTCCGCCATGACTCTCTAGATTCAACGATTCCCTAGCATACACAGCGTAATAAGGTAGAAAATTTAGTGGAAGGTTCTTCAACATAGCAGTGAATGTATTGTTCTTTTATGTCCAAAACTTGGACTTTGATGTGATCTCTCCATAGTAACCAAACTCTGCCATTTGTTGCTAGTGGATAATTAAAACAATGTGACCATCCTCTTGCTATTTTTTGTAAGATTTTCTTTGATTTATGCTCCTTTACTCTTGTTTCCAAGTAGCCAATGAAGTCCACTTTATTCCTTGCCAAAAAGAGTCTCAACTCCTTCTGTTTGTAGGGCTTATTCAGCCCCCTAATGTTCCATGTTGTGATGATCATGGGGGGTTGAAAAGTGGTTGCATCCCCTCACAGATATCCCCAGAAGAATTAGTCCCATCCAGTGCTTGAAATCTGTTGGAACTAGGTACTGCATTATGTTGGCTAGATATCTGTTGCTTTCCATGTATTTGTGTAAGAGTTGCTACTGGTTCTCTGGAGATAATCTCCAACTGAGAGTTCTTCTCAACAGATGTATGTGTAGCATCATCATTTATGAATTCTTTTTCCACAACAGGAGCAGTATCAGCAGGGATAGTTCCAGTTATTACTGCAGCCGGATCGACAGGAGCTATCTCATTTGTAGCTTCAGCAGGATCAGTAATTGGATGCCATTCTTGCCTCATTTTCCTTCTTCTGTTCCTAGTTCTCTTCTTTTCCTTTGGAGGTTCCCCTACAACCTCTTGAACGGGTGGAGTAGGCTTATTCTTCCAGCAATTGGTCTTGTCATGCCCAATTCTTATACAGTCAATACAAAATTTTGGCCTCCAGTCATAGTCAATAATCTGGTGTATGGTTTCCTCAGGTGTATCAATTTCAAAAAATTCAGGTAGGGGTTTCGAGATATCAGTTTCAACAAGTATACGAGCATAGGACACCTTCTCCAAATTTGCTGTATATTTATCCATGTAGAGGGGTCTTCCAACCACACTAGCCAACTTACTACGAGCTTCTACAGACCAATATCCAACAGGGAGTCTAGGAAATTTTACCCATAGAGGAATTATATTCATGCTAGCAGGATCAAATCTAAAGTTCATCTCCCATTTTTTCAGAATAAAAGGTTTGTTGTTATAGGTGTAAGGACCAGATTGTAATACAAGATCTCTATCATCACTTGTCCAGAATTTGAAAATGTAATAGCCGTCATCGTGATATAGAATTTGTGGTTTCACAACAAAATTCCAGACATGATTTACATAGTTATCCATAGACTTCTCATAAGGGATGTCTCCAATCACATATCCAATAACAGCATTTTTCCAGTAGTCCTCTAGGGGTTTGAAATCATCTTCAATCAATTTCACTAGGGGCTTTCCATCACGAACAGATGGGGTTACAAAATTGAGAGACTTACCCATTTGCGAGCTTCGATTCCCCATCGGAATAACAGGAGCAGTAGTATTTGTAACTTCAGTTGTCGGAGCAATAGGGGTTGGTTGCGCAGAGGTTGCAGCTTCAGAAAACTGTAGGCGGCGCACCGCTTGTTGCTCTTTGCTCGAGTTACCCTCTTCCTTTGCTCTTGCTTCATCGTAAGAGCAACTTCACGCTCCTCCATAATGGGTTGGAACTCAGACGGAAGAAAGCTTCCAAAAGTTAGAGGAGGGAGGCATTGTTTTGAATTCCATTCTTTGGTGTCACGGAAGTCGGAATTCTAAGTTGGTTTCATGTCGGGCCATTGATTTCTCGAGATCCGGCTCACCAAGTTAGCTACCTCGCCAAAATGCGGAGGAGAGAGAGACCATATTTTTTGTTACAACAATGATAAAGATCTTTTAAAATAGATGATTATGAAATAGAAACATTGGCTTTGGTAGATTCGGGATGCACAAAGTAAGTGTATAATAAATAAAGGATAGTTCCCCCAAATCTAATAAAAATCTTAGAAAAACCAGTTGCAGCCATGCAAATGGATGAAACTCATAACATATATAGACATTATGTTCATAAAGCATATATTAGCTTTATAAATACATGTTCAGAATTTTATAAACCTAGCTATAAAATAGATAAAATATGGGTAAGAGACATGAATATGAATGTAGATTTTGTCATAGGATTAGACTTTATGTTACACAATAATGGAAGTTGTATGTGTCACGACCCAACCCCGTGGGCCGCATCCTGGTGTCCCTAACTGGACACCCGTACCGTACCTACACGGATGCGGCAGTTCCAAATGGCTAAATTCCGTTTAGACATACATAAATTCATACAGATATAAAATACGTCGCACGAAATATATAGTTACTCTTTTTGCTTCGTACATCGGCGGGTTAGGGCTAATATAATAGCGATTACTCGGTTCGCGGACTCGTACTTACGGGACCTAAACGGGGGACCCGCGACCCCCGCAAAAATGTCTACGGACATCGCTTATACGAACGAGAATCGGAAGACGGAACGGGGGCCCGTGCCGTACCCAAATGACCATATGTACAAAGAGACAAACAACGAGAAGATATATACCAAAAATAGGACTTGTTTCTTATTGATCAAAAGGAGCACTATGATAAAGTGCCCTAAGGTGGAGGCGTATCTCGAGATGCGTGATTCTACGGGCGTGTGTGCCCGTGTCTTAGAAGAACGGGGGTCGGTGCGAAAGGTGTGCAGAGTATATGCACGAAATATAACATACATAGTGCGTAATCGGTCAAAATATGTAAAATCACCTATCGAAATCGGATGCGCCAGCGAGGATCAGGACTTACGGAGTGTGCAGACGAGAATCAAAATATGACGGACTTAGGGAGTGGTGTATGTTTTACGAACCGAGAGGTACACAAATGTGGATTGACGGAAGCACAACGCAAATCGGATGCACGGTGTGATTATAAATCGTAAAGAGTGACCCTAGAGTCAATACGGAGGTGTAACAGGACTCTAAGAACCCGAGAACTGGAGTATGACGGACGGATCGTGACGTCGATCGGACGTGGAAGTGGAGATCGAGGATCCTTACCTAAGAGAGTCTCGGATCATAAGTCGGGTCCTAATCAAAGCATATTGGGGAGTATCATATATCGGACGTTGCACACCACAATGAGGGACGCGGTAAATAGAGCCCTCTTAGTACGGGACGCGGTAAGACGGCTCGCCAAGGCTCAAATCAAATGCCATCACGATGGCCACCATAATATCACATAATCAAATCATAATCGAATAGTAAAACGGATCCCGGCCCGCGCCAGGGGACGCGGTGAGCATACGGGGGAAGTGCACGAATGTGGGAACACAGCCAGGCGCGATGAAGGAACGCATTGAGGCATCCACAACAGATCAATGAGAAACCATATAGTACGAGACGACATACGGACTTAATGGTCTGAAATAGTTCGAGAAGATAGGTCAAATCGGAATTACGGACGATGGTCATACGTAGATACCGTACGTCCAGATTTGGGATGGCACGAGGTAGACCGAAGAGGAATATGGGGGAGGTTCCGGATGTCATACTATACTATAAAGCTCATAAATACAGTCATAACACTTATCATATGGTAGCGAGAATAATAGCCAGAGGGCTACATTTTGCATAAAAATTGGACAAAAGGAAGTCAATTTATGCCTTACGAGAAACTTTTTTTGGTTCAATGCGTGGGCCCATCGGACCCATTACTACATTTGTTTTATGGATAATAAACCTTATTTTTGTGATCCTTAATCGTCTTAGGGTGTTCCGATTCCATTTATGGAAGTTGCGTACGTATATTTGATCTCTGCCGACAAAGGTAAAGGTAAACAATTCAATCTTCTTTTGAATGATTTAGAGCCAATTTCAATCTCGGATTGTGAGAAGCGAGTTGCGTTCGAGGCTCGCCATTCCAAGCTTGTTATACTTAGAACATGCCAAGAACGAAAGGCAAGACTTTACATACCTTAAACTGCGCCTTACGCTTGCCCAAATTCAATTCTGTTTCGCCCGAAATCTACGAAATGGTCATGTTACCCATTAAGCGATTTCAAGCCTTTAGAACAAATCTATCTTATACTTTTCTACAAAAATTTGGGCGACGTCTCACATACATATAGCGTCCACAGGAAATTTAACTCGGCGGAACAATCGACAACAACCTAACAACAACACCAACAACAACAACAATCGCTACAAATCACAATATAACACAACTAGTCTACTTTTCGACATAATACAATGATTTTCATTTTGACTTCACATTTTCAAATCGATACCAGCATGCTCTCGTTCATTACTAATCAAGATCATTACAATATAATTCAGAAGCATTTCATAGCATTTCTACAATATGTTCTCAAGATATATGAAATATACCAACCACCAAAGCCATATTCATCCAACACTTCTAAATTTTGGCATACTTATTCATAACATGTTTTCCATCTTCTAATTCCATTAACAATCATCATAATTTGCACTCTTTGTAACTTAATTTCCATAAGGCCATAAAATCATACTAAAACGACATAGCTTCTACCTTCCATTTTATGCCAACTAACGTTATTTTACCTTTATTTACATTGCGAGATCACAACACACAACATTATATTAAACAAAATTTGATTCGTTCCATTCAATTTCCATATACCAAGTACTACTGTTTTCCAACTTCAGCAAACTCATTCATTTTCATTCGAAATATGAACTCCCACCCTACTACAACTAGAATACAACAAATTCAACTCACCGTATATATATACACGGCCACATGCCACCTTACATACCTACTTTGCAAACTTCCATATTTCCATACTTTAATGTTCTACATACTAGAACATAGGCAAACCTTCATAACATAATAAAAAAGGAATGAATTCTTACCTTTTCCACAATCTTCTTTATTTCACCAAGTTTCCAACTTGAAGAAATAAGTCTCTTCTTCAAAACAATTGCACCGAGTTGTAGGGACCTTTAATTTAGTAGGATTATCCGCAGGATAATTATTTTTGGATCAAGATTTGGAGGGGTGATTTTTCTCTAGACTTGGCCGAATGGCCTCTTTGTGGCTCCTCTTGTTCTTGATTTTCTCCTTCACTTATTTCTCTTGAAGGTTCTAATGAATAAATGACCCTTTAATTATTAAGTTGGCACATGGGAAATATCTATTATTTTGGTGGACTTGGGCCTATTCATGGCCGGCCACCTCCCCTCTTTGGGCTTAAATTTTCATTTTATTCTTTTGAGCCCAATGGATTAAAATCTTGTTTTGTAATTCCCGAAACTAATTTTCCAAAATTCCAATCTTGTCCGTAACCTTACTCACAATATCTAGCACCCGTACTTCATGCTTGGCGTACGCGTAGTAGAAAAATCCAAACATGACCTTATTCCTTACAAGTCGAGGTTATTCCCCATTTTCCAAATACGCAAAAATGCGGATATAACGGTATGATTACAAGAGATGGAGTAATTTTCTTAAAGAATATTACTCGTACACCGAATACAAAGCTCTTAGATTTGAAACTAGAATGCGTAAGAAAATCCCGGTTAAACGGACAGAATAAACCTGTAAAAGAAGAAGATAGGTGTTGTGAAAGTATCGAAAATAATATACATGTGGTAAGGAAAAGATAGAAATAAAGAATTTAATTCTAGAAGAAGAAGAAATACTAGAAGATGAAGATCTAATGGAAAAAAGATTATATTTTAATAGATATAGAAACATAATTATATAATTTTAAAACAGGGATAGAAAGAATAGGAGTAATAAAAAATCAAAAGGATCTAGATAATATAATAAAAATACTAGATGAGATAGAAATTATAGGTGAAAAACCTTTAAAATATTGGGAAAACAATAATATTTTATTTAGATTAAATATAATAAATCCTGAATATGTAATTAAAACAGCCTCAATAGAAGCTACTAACCAAGACTTAGAAGACTTTAAAATCCAAATAAAAGAACTACGAACCTAGGACTAATAAGAAGACCCACTCAAACATAGATCGCTTATGGAAGAAATCATAGTGAGATAGTGAGAGGAAAAGCTAGAATGGTAATAAATTATAAAAGTTTAACGATAATACTAGGCATGGATATAATCGAAAAATAGAGTTGATAAATGGGATACAAGGAAAGAACATATTTAGCAAATTTGATTGTAAATCAGGATACTGGCAGGTACGAATGCATGAAGAAAGTATAGAATGGACCATTTCCCTCCCCGAAGGACATTTCGAATGGTTAGTAATGCCTTTTGGGAGAAGACGCTCGCAATTTTTCAACGAAAAATGGATAGTATATTTGGAGAATACAAAAGATTTGTATTAGTATATGTGGATGACATATTAGTACTTAGTAGAGATATTAAAGAACACCTAGCACACCTACAAATGGTATTCAGATTGTTTGTGGAAAATGGAATAATAAATAGTAAGAAAAAGATGGAATTATGTAAAAATTATATTAATTTTCTAGGAGTAGTACTAGGAGATGGTATGATAAAAATTACAACCTCATATAGCTAAAAAAGCTTTGAAAGGCCGGACAAGTTAGATAATGTTAAAGAATTACAAAATTCCTAGAATAGTAAATTATGCTAGAAACTTTATAAAAGACTTAGGGGAAAAAAAAGGACCATTATATTAAATCTTTTTAAACCCTCCGTACATGGATTTCGCTCTTGGGGTATAATTCCTTTCTTCTTGGAATTCCTAGCAATATTTGGAAGGGGCTAGGATTTCCTTTGCATGGAGTGAATAGACTCTCTATAACGCTATGGTAGTTTATACGGGGTTTATTAACTGGATCCATGAACGTGCCCCGGAGATTTTTGTGGTTTACCCACGCGGACATTTCATGATCCATGGGTTAGAAAATTTAATGAAGAAATACATAATTACCAATTCCATCAAAAAAGTAGTATCTTCCAGTCATAAAACTTTGGAGAAACTTCGACCCTTAATATATAAACTTTTAAAGGTTTCGATAAATTTAGATCACCATAATGGATCACCACTAACAAAATTAGAATCGTTTAAACATTGTACTATTTTTATAAACCAGAATGTTTTATTAGGATTTTAATAAAAAGACTTTATTAAAGCCTTACATAACCCCATATTTTTTCGGGTTTTTTTGTTCGGGATGGATATAATCCTTTTATCCAATTTTTACCCTAGTCTCCGGGCACCTCCTTTCCTCCCGGTAGGAAAACCCTTAGCTCCATTCAGGAAAGAAAATAGGGATGAAAAAAAAGAACGTAAGTCTCACAATATAATATAATGTTAACAAGTAAGAAATAAAGCCCCCCGGATTGTCTGTATACAAAAGCATTTAAAAGAATACTAAAGGTCGAATAATAATACATAAATAGTCTCAAAACATTCTCAAAAAAGCAAGACATAAAAAAGAAAATCTTGGGTCGGGGACTCATGTACTTTGAAAACTCAAGTGGGAGGGGGGTGATCCCCAATCGGGAGATGAAGAACTGGTTGATAAAAGAATGCGCAAGTGCAAAACGTAAAAAACGTCAGGCCCCGGGCCAAGCATAGATAAACATTAAAAATAAGTTGATAGAAGGAATCCAAAAAGTATAAGATAATAAGATCACACCAAATGTTGTCTCGCCCCTAAATTTAATATCCAACAAACACTTTTAAAAAGAAAATCGTCCCTGCAAAATGGAATGGATGAGATGTAAGCCTTAAAAGGGGGACACATTCCCGGACGGAAATACAACGTCTCGGGCACAACCCGGGTGACCCAAAATTTTCTGTCCCACCTTGCGGGGGGGCCCCCTCGGTCGGGGAACCCTTAAGTTAAATTTTTTTTTTTTAAAAAAAGTTTGGTTTTAAATGAAATACCAAAATACATGACTCGAGGTATCTCAAAACATGATATATAAATATCACATAACACAGGCGACCAAGGCCTGCCATTTGACAACAAAATAACGGCAAGGGCCCAAACAACCTGACTCCCAGGGGCGCAGACTTCAAGTATAACGCAATATTAAAGCATACCAAAAAGGGGTCCGGAGCAAAGGGGTCAATCCCGCCTTTCCCCCTTTGGGGGGCCCCGGGGCGTCCCGAACTGCGGGCTGGCCGACCCCCGAAGAAAAGGGGGGGGAATATGGGAAAATGTAAAGCAAAATAAATAGATAATAACCACCGCGAA
>NW_026727891.1:0-29959 GCF_029784015.1 Lycium ferocissimum | reverse complement strand
TAGGGACCCCAAAATAATGGGTTTACATCAATGAAATAATTTTGGAAGAGCTAAAAAGAGGGGATGATTTTTGGCCTTCTTGGCCGAGAGCTTCTTGCTCTTCACCTTGGTCTCTCTTTTTTTTTTTTTTTTTGCTAAGTGTTGAATGGGAATGAGTAAGGATGACTAGTGGTCATCTTTTGCCACTTAAATGAAGAATACAATTGTCCCTTGGCCCACACCATGTGTTGGACCAATTAAAATTGTCCACACATTGTGTGGGCCAACAATTCCACTACACGGCCAAACACATGGGAAATGGATATTTTTCACTTCCAATTTTATCACTTTTGGTCCCAAATTTTTCTAATTGTTCCATACCAATAAATTCATGCACAACTTATCTCAAAATAAAATTGAAGGTCAAGAATCCCGACTTTGTATCCCGAAATAGTTTTGTCCTTAACTTATCATAATTAGCCCGGAATGTTCCAATGTACAAAAATACGGGTTCTAACAGTCTGTAACTTTCATAGGCGGGCTCGGATTGGTTTGATACGTGTCCATGTGTTATATCCCGTATTTTGAGCAACGGGACAATATGAGTGAATTATGACAAGTTAGGAACAAGACTATTCCGGGACATGAAGTCGGGATTTTTAATCACGATTTTGTTTTAAAAATATAAGTGGTGTATGACTTTATTGGCATGAAAGTATTAAGGAAACATTTGGGGCCAAAAAATGAATTAAGGAAACTTGTAAATTATGGAAATTAAGGGCCAAAGTGGCCGGCCATCTTAGTTGTAGGCCATGGCCACATGAATATTTTTTTATATGGCAAATTAAAAGATGACTAAGTCATCTTTCTCTTCATTCTTGCCTTAGAGAATTTTCAGGAAACTTTGAGAGAACAAGGAGAAGCAAGCATTCGGCCATAGCTCCTCAAATTCAAGACCAAGGAACTTCCATCAAAAAAATTGATTCTTCTAGCAAAACAACTAATTGAAGGGTCCTCGTTAACGTGGAACCGTTGTTTGAATCAACAAGTCATCCGTTTTCACTCTTGGAGGCCTTAGTTGACGTGTGAAGTGAAGAAGAAAAAGGTAAGAATTAATTCTCTTGTATGTGTTATGAATGGTGTGGGCATGTCGTAGTATGTAAATATGAATGAAATTCATGAAAACCTATATGTTGGAGTTGAACCGTGGGCATGGAGCATGCATGGCTTGTGGCCGTGTATGTGCAATTTATTGTTAGAATGATAGATTAAACTCTATGTAGCATGTGTAGTTGTTGTTGTAGAGTGTTGAAATGAATGGAAATCATTAACATGTGAGAGTATGGTGATGGCCGAATGTAGGCCATCTAGTATGCCAAGGAATGAATTGAATTCCCTTAGTGTTTTAGTTAATGTTGCGGTGAATTCTATAATGAAAATGAGAGTTTAATGATCTAATTTGATGTTGTAATGGTTGCGGACTGTTTTGGAAGTCATTGTACCTTTAATATAATTTTTGTACTTAAGAGAATGACATTGTTAACGTATGAGTTGTTGGAAGTAAATAATGAATTTGGGAGAAAGGAGTATGGATGTGGTTGCTCTCGGGTTGAGGGCGAGTTTCGGGTAAGTTGGAACAATGTTTGAGTTGTTTGAAATATTGTATGAATTGCTTAAAGTGTTCTTGTATATGGTTTGAATGGGTTCGGATTAGTAATTAAACGTATGAGCGTTAATGTTACTTTGATTATATGTGGTTAGTTGAATATAGTGGGATGTCCCTAAGTATGTAGCAAAGTGTGTTTAGTATTAGAATGCATTGGAATTGGATATTAATGTTGTAGTTGGGTTGTTGGTGTTGTTGTTGATGAATTTGGCCGAGTTGAAATCTCGGGGTTGGTGTATTTACAGGGGAAATGCTACCCAAATTTCTGTAGAATTTGGTGTCCGTTTGGAATTGAATGCTTAAATGTTTATAGCTAATGTTTGATATATATTGACGTTATGTATATCTTGGGGTGCCCGAGACTTGAGGATTGGATTAGCTTGAAAGCGGACGAGGTATGTGAAGCCTAATCTTTCGTTCTTTTGGCATGTCCTAGTGTTAAGTAGGCTATGAAATGAATCCCGAGGGAACTCCACTCTTATGATCCGAGCTTGCATATGACTTTTATTTGCCTCCATAGACGTACTCTCTTAATATGGTCAAGTTAAGACACTTATGTTTTCATATGGTTGAATTTTAAAAGCTATGTAAAGTATTTTGCTCTTAAAAGATTCCGAAACTACGAACGCTCGTAACTTTCGTAGACGAGCTCGGATCGCCCCGAAACTTTCGTGGGGGATTCCATAAGGCATAACATTCCCTAATTTCCATAAGCGGGCTCGGATGGGGTTGACACCCGTCCATGGGTCCCGCGACTTTTCTATGTTCGTTCTGAGTGACCTTCGGGAAGGACTTAGTATTACTTTCATCTTAACTCCCGAGTATGGACTTCTTACTTATTTAATGAGTTTATGATTATGATTTTTATGCATATGGTTACTCACCACTCCGCTCGTGCATATGGTTAGTGCTTCCTTCCGGTCCCGGGCCGGCTATGTTCGTGCGCACTATGTTATATTCCGGTGTGATGCTGTGATACGGTTCACCGAGCTCCTCGCTAGAGGGCCGGGTTCCATTTATATTTGGTGTTATGCTGTGTATGGTGTTATGGTTGGCTATGATGTGTTACGGGGATATGTCGGGTTACGGAGATATGAAACTTTTACGGTGTGATGCTTTGTGGTATGGCGCCATTGTCGTGCGGGCGACCATCGTTCTAAGAGCCCATGCATGATTTATGTTTTTAAACTAAATGTTTTGACATTTTGCATATTGTACTTATTTTACGTATATTCTCCGTTTTGATTACGATTCGTTACTATATTCCTTGCTTTACATACTCGGTACATATTCCGTGCCGACCCCTTTTTCGGGGGCTGCGTTTCATGCCCGCAGGTACAGACGCTCAGCTTGGTGATCCACCCACTTAGGACACCTATTGTGTTATCTGGGAGTGCTCCTTTATCCGGAGCCTATATTTTGGTATATATACTTTTCCGTTGCATATGTATATATTCATTCAGGGGTACGACGGGGCCCTGTCCCATCATATGATTCTGTTACTCTGTTTAGAGGTCTGTAGACATGTATATGGGTTATGGCTATTTCTGTATAGTTGTGTTCGTGTGCTATATGTTTTGGGCGGTCCCACCCGCCGCAGCAGCCTAGTCGGCTTGCTTTTGTGCATATTTGGAGATTTGTGTTTTATGACAGCCTCGCCGACTTTTATGACATATGTTGACTATTATACGTTAATCTGAGACTATGTAGGATCGTTTATATTTAAGCAAGTTTGGTATGCTGATTCTAAATATTAGGTGCGTATGAGTGTCCAATTCGGACACTAGTCATGGCCTACGAGGTTGGGTCGTGAAAAAAGTGGTATCAGAGCGGTTCGTCCTCGGAATGTCTACAGACCGTGTCTAGTAGAGTCCTGTTTATCGGTGTGTTGTGCACCACATCTATAAACAGGAGGCTACAGGACATTTAGGATGTTGTCTTTCTTTCTGATCTTAGATCGTGCGATAGAGCTGTATTATTAGGATGATTCTGTTCTGACGAATTGTTATGTTTTCAGCGATGCCTCGAGAAGGCGACAGGTCGCCCGGAAGGGCAAGTCTATTGCGATGGAGAGACCAGTCGGGCCCAGAGAGTTACTAGGGCCAGTGCTCAGCTCGAGCCGGAGATTGTGCCCCGATCGGCCAGTTCTGCCACCCCATCACCTTCAGAGGGGCATAGAGCAGCAGCAGCTACAGGACAGGAGGCGGCCCCACCGCCCGCCCCTGAGGTTTGAGTGCCCGATCCTCCAGCTCCACAGCCTGGGGTGGAGGACAGGGCTATGAGGGACGCTGTTCAGTTATTGACGGAGGCAGCGCGAGGGCAAGTCCAGAGGCACGGAGCAGAGGATGATCATGCGGGCGGACGTGACAGTCAGAGGGCTCGCTATTTCTTGACCTGTAACCCACCAGAGTTCTTCGGGTCAAAACCCGAGGAGGACCCTCAGGAGTTCATCAGATAGATGCTGCGTACGCTGCGGCTTATCAGGGCTTCTGAGATTGAGTCCGTAGAGTTGGCGTCATATCGGTTGCATGGCTTAGCAGCTAATTGGTATGAGTCTTGGGAGCTATCCAGAGGCCAGGACGCTCCTCTAGCCGTATGGGATGAGTTCGTGGAGGCCTTTCTTGGCCATTTTCTACCCCCAGAGACTAGACGAGCCAGGGTTCACCGATTTTTACATTTGAGCGGCGGCGGGAGTGTCCGGGAGTACGACTGAGTTTGATTCTTTTGCCGGACACGCTCCTCATATTGTGGCGTACATGGTGACGAGTGCACCGATTTGTGATGGGGGTGCGGATGATTATTTGATTGACGGTTTGTATGGCGATGGCTTCGCGGCCCCGGCATGGACATTGCACGGGTACGGGCGTACGCCCGGGGCATGGAGGAGCGACACGGGAGGGCGCCGGCCGATCGAGGGATAATGATGACGCCGGCCCAAGAGGGCTAGATCGGTGGGCTGCGGAGATTCTCGAGCGAGATAGCCTCGGCGGCCTTGGCTAGCAGATATTCCTC
This sequence comes from Lycium ferocissimum, assembly GCF_029784015.1. Lineage (NCBI taxonomy): Eukaryota > Viridiplantae > Streptophyta > Magnoliopsida > Solanales > Solanaceae > Lycium > Lycium ferocissimum. The sequence continues at coordinate 25,302 of NW_026727891.1, read as the reverse complement.
CCAGCCAGCCCGGAGTACACCCCCACAGTTTACAGGCAGGAGACCTGACAGTGCTGGATATTCAGGAGCGGGTCAGAGCTCCAGGGCCTCAGGCTCACAGACGGGCAGAGGTACCGGTCAGTTGAGGCCACCCAGACCTCCGTGTTCCCACTGTGGGAGACACCACCCTAAAAAGTGCTATCGGGCTACAGGCGCTTACTTTATTTGTGGCCGTCAGGGCCACCTTATGAGAGATTGCTCGCGTGGGGGCAGTGCAGGGGGTGCGGTTCAGCCTACAGGTTCAGGTGCTGGTTCATCTTCATCATTAGTAGCCATGCGCCCTGCGGGGTGAGGTATGCCGGCACTGGCAGGCCGCGGTAGAGGCCGTGGCGGGGCGTCCAGTTCGAGCGGTCCTTCGAACCGCATATATGCTTTAGCCAGCCGTCAGGACCAGGAGGCGTCGCCTAACGTGGTTACAGGTACATTATTGGTTTTCTCTCGAGCTGTATATGCATTGATAGATCCCGGTTCTACTTTATCATATATTTGTCCCCTTGTTGCTAATAAAATTGGGATAAAACACAGAACCAATAGAACCATTTGAGGTAGCCACTCCGGTAGGGGATTACGTTATAGCCGGGCAAGTATATAGAGATTGTTCGGTGATTATACGTGACCGTTGCAAAGGCGATTTGATAGAGCTAGATATGACCGAATTTGATGTTATTATAGGCATGGACTGGCTAGCTTCCTGTTATGCTAATGTTGATTGTCAAAAGAAAGTAGTCCGCTTCCAATTTCCAAGTGAACCGGTTATAGAATGGGTAGGTAATACAGCAACGCCAAGGGGTAAGTTTATTTCATACCTCAAGGCAAGAAAAATGATCAGAAAAGGCTATATTTATCATCTGGTTCGCGTACATGATCTAAAAGCAGAAGCACCGACTATTCAATCAGTCCCAGTGGTTAGTGAATTTCCGGATGTATTCCCAGACGAGCTTCCAGGTCTTCCTCCTGAACGGGAAATAGAATTCACGATAGATCTGCTGCCAGACACTCAGCCTATATCTATCCCTCCGTACAGAATGGCACCGGCGGAATTAAAAGAATTGAAAGAACAGCTGAGAGATTTATTGGAGAAGGGCTTCATTCGGCCCAATGATCACCACCGGGAGCACCGGTATTATTTGTGAGGAAGAAAGACGGTTCGGCGGATGTGTGTATTGATTATCGGCGGTAATTGAATAAGGTAACTATAAAGAATAAATACCCCTCCCCAGGATTGATGATTTGTTTGACCGATTGCGGGGAGCTAAATGTTTCTCAAAGATAGACCTCGCTGTCCGGTTACCACCCGTGTGCGGGTACGGGAGGCGGATATTCGAAGACGAAGATTTAGGACCGTATGGGCATTATGAATTCAAAGTGATGTCTTTTGGGGCGACAAATGCTCCGGCGGTATTTATGGATCTAATGAATCGGGTATTCGGCCGTTCTTGGATATGTTCGTGATTGTATTTATCGATGATATTCGAGGTCTATTCTCGGTCGAGAGAAGAGCACGCGGATCATCTGAGGACGGTACTTGGGGTACTTCGACATCAGAAATTATATGCAAAATTTTCTAAATGTGAATTCTGGCTGACATCAGTGGCATTCTTGGGACATATTATTGGAGCTGACGGTATCCGGGTAGATACCCAGAAGATTGAAGCCGTGAAGAATTGGCTCAGACCCACAACGCCTACGAGGTACGCGGTTTCGGGATTAGGCGGTTATTACGAGAAGGTTTGTGGAGAAATTTGCTTCAATTTCGGCGCCTTTAACAAGGCTAACTCGGAAGGGAGCCAAGTTCCGGTGGACCGATGCTTGCGAACGAAGCTTCCGATTCTTTGAAGGAGAAATTGACCACGGCTCCGATTCTCGGCTCTTCCGAGGGACCGAACGGGTATGTTATTTATTGTGATGCTTCCGGTGTTGGATTGGTGTGTGTGCGATGCAAGACGGAAGAGTTATAGCATATGCTTCCCGGCGACTCAAAAAGCACGAAAAGAATTATCCCACTCATGATTTGGAGCTCGCGGTGGTAATTCATGCTACGAAGATATGGAGACATTATTTATATGGTGTTCATGTTGATATCTACACAGATCACAAAAGCCTCTAATATATCTTTAAGCAGAAGGAGTTGAATTTGCGGCAAAGGAGATGGTTAGAGTTGCTGAAAGATTATGATGTTGATATTCTATACCATCCTGGGAAAGCCAATGTGGTAGCAGATGCACTCAGTCGCAAATCTACGGGCAGCCTAGCGGACGTGCCATCAGAAAAGAAAGAAATGGTTCGTGAAATTCATCAACTGGCAAGTCTTGGAGTCCGTTTGGCCGAATGCGGGGATACCGGGATTTCGTTCGAGAAGTTCTTTGAATCTTCTATTCGGAAGAAATAAAGCGCCGCCAATATGAAGATCTGATGCGTTCGGTGCGAGAGACACGGCCGTGAAAAAGAGAAGACTCCGTTCGAGATTACACCTGACGGAGTACTATTATACAGGGGCCGATTATGTGTACCTGAGGTTACAGGGCTACGGTGACAGGTTATGGGCGAGGCACATTATGCCCGTTATTCTTCATCCTACCAAAATATATCACGACCTCGGATATCTCTTACACCATGGTATGAAAAAGGACATAGCGGAGTTTGTTGCTCAGTGCCCAAATTGCCAGCAGGTTAAGATCGAGCACCAGAAGCCTGGTGGTTTATTACAGGAAATGGAGATCCCGACTTGGAAGTGGGAGGTAATTAATATGGATTTCATTACAGGTTTACCTCGCACTCCACGGAAGTATGACTCCATCTGGGTTATTGTTGATCGGGCCGACAAAATCAGCCCATTTCCTCCCGACCTATTCGGTGAGGATTATGCCAGATTGTATATTAAGGAGATAGTGAGACTTCACGGAGTTCCCACATCTATTATCTCCGACAGGAGTGCCTAGTTTGCAGCAAATTTCTGGAGATCATTTCAGGAGGGATTGGGGACCCAGGTAAGTCTTAGTACCGCATTCCATCCTCAGTCTGACGGACAGGCCGAGCGCACTATCCGGACGCTAGAAGATATGTTACGGGCCGTGTTATTGATTTCGAGAGGTAGTCTGGGATGATCACTTACCTTTGGTTGAATTTGCTTATAATAATAGTTACCACTCAAGTATCCAAATGGCACCGTACGAGGCGTTGTATGGCAGAAAATGCAGGTCACCGATTGGCTGGTTCGATGTTGGTGAAACTAAATTAATTGGCCCAGATATGATCCAGCAAGCGGTAGACAAAGTGAAGCTTATTCGGGAAAGATTATTAGCGGCCCAGAGTCGACAGAAATCGTATGCAGATAATCGCCGTCGACATTTGGAGTTTCAGGTTGGTGATTGGGTATTCCTGAAGGTATCACCTATGAAAGGTGTTATGAGATTCGGCAAGAAAGGGAAGCTCAGTCTAAGATATATTGGGTCTTATCAGGTTATTCGGAGAATAGGCAAAGTCGCCTATGAATTGAATCGCGACCGATTTGGGAGCGAAAGCATCCGGTATTCCACGTTTCTATGCTTCGTAAATGCATTGGTGACCCTTCCAGAATATTTCCTGTAGATGATGTCCAGGTCACAGAGGAACTGTCCTACGAAGAGCAGCCTATAGCTATATTGGATCGGCAAGTAAGAAGGTTGCGGAACAAGGATGTGGCTTCTGTTAAGGTGCTGTGGCGGAACAACAATCGGGAGGAAATGACCTGGGAAGCGGAGGAGGAGATGAGGAAGAAGTATCCTCACTTATTTCCGGTGCCCACAGGTAATCCAAATTCTTTACTTGATTATGTCGATCAATAAATGAATTGTGTAATAGCTACAAAAAAAAAACTCCCCCGAATTGTTTGTAAGGCCCGTAAGGTTAGTTTAACATTCGAGGACGAATGTTCTAAAGGGGGGAGGATGTTATATCCCGTATTTTGAGCAACGGGACAATATGAGTGAATTATGACAAGTTAGGAACAAGACTATTCCGGGACATGAAGTCGGGATTTTTAATCACGATTTTGTCTTAAAAATATAAGTGGTGTATGATTTTATTGGTATGAAAGTATTAAGGAAACATTTGGGGCTAAAAAATGAATTAAGGAAACTTGTAAATTATGGAAGTTAAGGGCTAAAGTGGCCGGCCATCTTAGTTGTGGGCCATGGCCACATGAATATTTTTTATATGGCAAATTAAAAGATGACTAAGTCATCTTTCTCTTCATTCTTGCCTTAGAGAATTTTCAAGAAACTTTGAGAGAACAAGGAGAAGCAAGCATTCGGCCATAGCTCCTCAAATTCAAGACCAAGGAACTTCCATCAAAAAAATTGATTCTTCTAGCAAAACAACTAATTGAAGGGTCCTTGTTAACGTGGAATCGTTGTTTGAATCAACAAGTCATCCGTTTTCACTCTTGGAGGCCTTAGTTGACGTGTGAAGTGAAGAAGAAAAAGGTAAGAATTAATTCTCTTGTATGTGTTGTGAATGGTGTGGGCATGTCGTAGTATGTAAATATGAATGAAATTCATGAAAACCTATATGTTGGAGTTGAACCGTGGGCATGGAGCATGCATGGCTTGTGGCCGTGTATGTGCAATGTATTGTTGGAATGATGGATTAAACTCTATGTAGCATGTGTAGTTGTTGTTGTAAAGTGTTGAAATGAATGGAAATCATTAATATGTGAGAGTATGGTGATGGCCGAATGTAGGCCATCTAGTATGCCAAGGAATGAATTGAATTCCCTTAGTGTTTTAGTTAATGTTGCGGTGAATTCTATAATGAAAATGAGAGTTTAATGATCTAATTTGATGTTGTAATGGTTGCGGACTGTTTTGGAAGTCATTGTACCTTTAATGTAATTTTTGTACTTAAGAGAATGACATTGTTAACGTATGAGTTGTTGGAAGTAAATAATGAATTTGGGAGAAAGGAATATGGATGTGGTTGCTCTCGGGTTGGGGGCAGTTTTGGGTAAGTTGGAACAATGTTTGGGTTGTTTGAAATATTGTATGAATTGCTTAAAGTGTTCTTGTATATGGTTTAATGGGTTCGGATTAGTAATTAAACGTATGAGCGTTAATATTACTTTGATTATATGTGGTTAGTTGAATATAGTGGGATGTCTCTAAGTATGTAGCAAAGTGTGTTTAGTATTAGAATGCGTTGGAATTGGATATTAATATTGTAGTTTGGTTGTTGGTGTTGTTGTTGATGAATTTGGCCGAGTTGAAATCTCGGGGTTGGTGTATTTACAGGGGAAATGCTGCCCAAATTTCTGTAGAATTTGGTGTCCGTTTGGAATTGAATGCTTAAATGCTTATAGCTAATGTTTGATATATATTGACGTTATGTAGATCTTGGGGTGCCCGAGACTTGAGGATTGGATTAGCTTGAGAGCGGACGAGGTATGTGAAGCCTAATCTTTCGTTCTTTTGGCATGTCCTAGTGTTAAGTAGGCTATGAAATGAATCCCGAGGGAACTCCACTCTTACGATCCGAGCTTGCATATGACTTTTATTTGCCTCCATAGACTTACTCTCTTAATATGGTCAAGTTAAGCCACTTATGTTTTCATATGGTTGAATTTTAAAAGCTATGTAAAGTATTTTGCTCTTAAAAGATTCCGAAACTACGAACGCTCGTAACTTTCGTAGACGAGCTCGGATCCCCCGAAACTTTCGTGGGGGATTCCATAAGGCATAACATTCCCTAATTTCCATAAGCGGGCTCGGATGGGGTTGACACCCGTCCGTGGGTCCCGCGACTTTTCTATGTTCGTTCTGAGTGACCTTCGGGAAGGACTTAGTATTACTTTCATCTTAACTCCCGAGTATGGACTTCTTACTTATTTAATGAGTTTATGATTATGATTTTTATGCATATGGTTACTCACCACTCCGCTCGTGCATATGGTTAGTACTTCCTTCGCCGGGTCCCGGGCCGGCTATGTTCGTGCGCACTATGTTATATTCCGGTGTGATGCTGTGATACGGTTCACCGAGCTCCTCGCTAGAGGGCCGGGTTCCGTTTATATTTGGTGTTATGCTGTGTATGGTGTTATGGTTGGCTATGATGTGTTACGGGGATATGTCGGGTTACGGAGATATGAAACTTTCTGGTGTGATGCTGTGGTATGGCGCCATTGTCAGGCGGGCGACCATCGTTCTAAGAGCCCATGCATGATTTATGTTTTTAAACTAAATGTTTTGACATTTTGCATATTGTACTTATTTTCTGTATATTCTGTTTTGATTACGATTCTGTTACTATATTCCTTGCTTTACATACTCAGTACATATTCCGTACTGACCCCCTTTTCTTCGGGGGCTGCGTTTCATGCCCGCAGGTACAGACGCTCAGCTTGGTGATCCACCCACTTAGGACGCCTATTCTGCTATCTGGGAGTGCTCCTTCATCCGGAACCTATATTTTGGTATATATACTTTTCCGTTGCATATGTATATATTCATTCAGGGGTACGACGGGGCCCTGTCCCGTCATATGATTCTGTTACTCTGTTTAGAGGTCTGTAGACATGTATGTGGGTTATGGCTATTTCTGTATAGTTGTGTTCGTGTGCTATATGTTTTGGGCGGTCCCACCCGCCGCAGCAGCCTAGTCGGCTTGCTTTTGTGCATATTTGGAGACTTGTGTTTTATGACAGCCTCGCCGGCTTTTATGACATATGTTGACTATTATGCGTTAATCTGAGACTATATATGATCGTTTATATTTAAGCAAGTTTGGTATGCTGATTCTAAATATTAGGTGCGTATGAGTGTCCAATTCGGACACTAGTCATGGCCTACGGGGTTGGGTCGTGACACCATGGTCCCCGAGACTTTCCTTTGTATAGTTCTAACGACATTTTGAAAGAACTTCACATGACCATCGTCTTAACCCTCGAGCGTTGATTACTTACTTATCTATTGAGTCTCAAAGGGTGATTTATATACATATGACTATTTACCATTCTGTGTGTGCATTCTGTTTTGCATCTTTCCCCGAGTCCCTCACTAGACGTAAAAGATGGTTCTGTATATCTATATCTGGAGTATGATGTGTTTTCTGGAGTATGATGTGTTATCTGGAGTATGATGTGTTACGAAGTTATGCTGTGTTCTGGAGTATGATGTGTTCTGGAGTATGATGTGTTACGGAGTTATCTTTCGTGTTCTCGAGTATGATGTTTATAATTCGCCAACCCCACGGTGGCGACCATGTTCACCGAGTCCTATAAGGGGCCGTATATGTTTTCTACTATTAATATGCATGATTTGTATTTCAAGAGTAAGCATTTTGGCATTTTGGGTATTATACTTGTTTTCTGTACTTCTTATGCATAATCGTGTTTCAAAAGCTAGCATTTTGGTATTCTGGTCTTTGTACTTGTTCTCTGTACCTCTTATTTTGAATATCTTCCTGATCACTGTATCTCATGCTTTACATGCTCAGTACATATTCCGTACTGACCCCCTTTCTTCGGGGGCTGCGTTTCATGCCCGCGATCAAATCCTTACGCTCGCTCTGGTGATCCGCCAGCCTAGGATATCTATTCTGCTACCTTAGAGCGCTCCCTTGTTCTGGAGCCTACATTTTTGGTACAGACACTTTCGTCGTATATGTATATGTCTTTCGGGGGGTACGGCGGGGCCCGTCCCGTCATATGATACGATCGTTACTATATATATATAGGTCTGTAGACATATGTGTGGGTGGCGAATAGTTACTGTTCAGTTATGTCTATGTGATTTATGTTTTGGGCATCCCCATTCGCAGTGGTAGCCTTGTCGATCGTGTGTGTATATATGTTTTGGGATGTTGTGCATTATTTAATGACCCTTGCGCTTCTGTGCGGTATATATGTACATATATGCGACGCTTGAGATGACGTCTGACCTTTGTATATGTATAAGTTGTTTGTATGCTGATTATGGTTAATAGGTGTGTACGAGTGTCCAGCTCGGGCACTAGTCACGGCCTACGGGGTTGGGTCGTGACAAAAGTGGTATCAGAGCAGTTCGTCCTAGGGATTGTCTACAGACCGTGTCCGGCAGAGTCTTGTTTATGGGTGTGAAGCCGGCCACACTTATAAACAGGAGGCTGCGGGGCATTTAGGAATCAGTGACCCTTCTTCTGTCTTAGATCGTGCGATAGAGCCAGAGTCTAGGAAAGATCGCTTCTGACACCTTCTCCTGCAGGTAAGTACAGACTGACGAGAGATGAAGTGTCACGACCCAACCCCGCAGGTCGTGACTAGTGCCCGAGCTGGACACTCGTACACACCCATTAACCAGAATCAGCATACAAATAGCGTATACACATACAAAGGTCAAACGTCGTCTCCAAAGTGTCGCATGTACAAACACATATCACAGAAGCCGGCAAGGCTATCATAAGGCACAACGTCCCAAAATATATACAAACGCAAGCCGACAAGGCTGCCACGGCGAATGGGACCGCCCAAAACATAAATCATACGAACACAACTGAACAGTAATAGGCACAACCCACATATATGTCTACAGACCTCTAAGAGTAACAACAGAATCATATGACGGGACAGGGCCCCGCCGTACCCCTGAATGGACATATGCATATACAACGGAAGAGTCTGTACCAAAATATAGGCTCCGGAACAAAGGAGCACTCCAAGATAGCAGAGTAGGTGTCCTAAGCTGGCGGATCACCAAAGTGAGCGTCTGTACCTACGGGCATGATACGCAGCGCCCGAAGGGGGTCAGTACGGAATATGTACTGAGTATGCAAAGCATGAAATACAGTAAACAGGATCATAACCGGAACAAGAAGTACAGTAAATAAGTACAATATGCAAAATACCAAAATATTTAGTTTCGAAACACAAATCATGCATGGGGCTCAGGGAACATGGTCGCCACCTAGTCATTTGGCGCCACAACACATCATACTCCAGAAGATTTCATATCTCCGTAACCCGGCATATCTCCATAACACATCATAACGCCATAACACATCATAACACCAGAATATAAGCGGTACCCGGCCCTCTAGCGAGGGACTCGGCAAACCATAACACATCATACTCCGGAATATAGCATAGTGCGCACGACGACATAACCGGCCTGGGACTTGGCGAAAGATATAACAACAGGATGCACGAGCAGAGTCGTGAGTAACCATATGCATAAAAATCATCATTACAGACTCAACAAATAAGTAAGTAATCAATACTCGAGGGTCGGGATGATAACCATATTAAGTTCTTTCAAAAAGTCGTTAGAACTATACAAAGTAAAGTCTCGGGGACCACAGACAAGTATCAAACCAATCCGGGCCCGCCTATGAAAGTTAGAGCCATTATTCGTTATAGAACCTTCTACGAACATATCGAAGCGATCCGAGCTCGTCTACGAAAGTTACGGACTTTATTCGACATAGGATCCTTAGGAACAAAACTCTTTATGCAACATTTGAAATCCAATCATACAAAAGACATAAGGACCATAAGTCGACTATATTAGAAAGGCGAACATCAAGAAGTGAATAAGAATCGTAGACATGCTCGGATCTCATGAATGGAGTTACCCCAAGGCTCGTATCATAGCCTACTTACAACTAAGACATGTCAAAAGAAAGAAAGGTTAGGCTTTACATACCTCGTCCGCTTCCTAAGCTAATCCGGACTTATGTCTCGGGCTTCCCAAGATCTACAACAACGTCATTAGATACTAACATTAGTTAGGTACTTAGGAATTCAATCCCAAGCTAGCACTTAATCTACAGAAATTTGGGCAGCATTTCCCCTATAAATTCAACAACCCCGAGAATTCAACTCGGCCAAATCATCAACAACAATACCAACAACCATACTAACAACATCAACAATTAACCCAAAATATATTCTAACGTTAGTAACTCTTTTCTACATACTTTGGCAACATTCCATTTACATTCTAATCAACTACATACATTCAAGCCAACATCAACGCTCACACGTTCAAGTACTAATCCGAAACCATTCAAACAAGATTCAAGAACACTTCCAACAATCTGCACAATATTCAAAACAACCCAATCAAAACACCATTCCACCCGAAACCTCCCCAAACCCAACAAGAACAACAACCACACATCTCTTTCTTTCAAATTCATGAACTACACCAATAATCCACACGTTAACAATATCATTCTCACAAATACAAAAACTACATTACAATCACGTTGGCTTCTAAAACAGCCCACAACAATTACAACTTCAACTTGAATCATTAAACTTTCATTATCAACATAGAATCCATAACAACAACCAAAATACTAAATAAAATTAGTTCCTTCCTTGCCATACAAAACAACCCATATTCGGCCACCACCACCACACACAAATTTTATGATTTCCATCCATTCCTACACACTACAACATGTACAAATCATTCATAACATATGAAAAAGAAGATTAAACCTTACCTTTCCCACTTAACTCCACAAGTTGGCTAGGGTTGTAAATGGCACACACAAATGGTTTGTTGACTCCAACAACTACTCCACATTAATAAGGACCATCCACTTGGTTGAATTGCTAGAAGAAAATTATTTTTTTGATCAATTTTTCATGGACCTTGTGTCACGACCCAACCCCGTAGGCCGTGACTAGTGCCCGAGCTGGGCACCCATACGCGCTCACTAACCAGATTCGGCATACAAACGACTCGTACATGATCAGTATCAGATGTGACTCCAAACTGACGCATACAAACATATACTGCACAGAAGCCGGCAAGGCTATCATAATATACATAACGTAGCAAAGCATACATACACGCAGCCGACAAGGCTGCCACGGCGGATGGGCCGCCCAAACACAACTTACTCAACGCATCCGAACAAAACTGTACATAACCCACATCTATGTCTACAGACCTCTAAACAGAATAACAGAATCATATGACGGGACAGGGGCCCGCCGTACCCCTGAATACACAAATACATATATAACGGGGGAATATATATACCAAAAGGTAGGCGCCGGAATAAAGGGAGCTCTCCAACAGCAGGATAGGTGTCCTAGACTGGCGGATCACCGAACTGTACATCTGTACCTGCGGGCATGAAACGCAGCCCCCGAAGAAAGGGGGTCAGTACGGAATATGTACTGAGTATGCAAAGCAGAAGATACAGTAAGCAAATCTGAGTCATAATCGAAACAGAAGTCCAGAAAATGAGTGCATATCCAGATGCCAAAATGTTTATTTTCAAAAGACAAAACAGGCATAGAGCTCAGAAAATGTGGTCGCCCGCCCGTCTAGGGCGCCATAACACTTCATACTTCAGAAGATTTCATATCTCTGAAACCTGACATACCGCAGTCAAAAGCCCAGTGGCAAGATCACATACCGCGGTCAAGAATCCAGCGGCAACATCACATACCGCGGTCAAGAATCCAGCGGTCAATATCACACATACCGCGATCAAGAATCCAACTGTCACACCCTTAATCTGATAGGGTGTGATGGGCACCCGACCCTTACCTAGGGCCGAGCGAACCCGCTGACACTCGTGACACTCATAATCATATTGGGCCCTCATAACATAACATAAATACATAATAAAAGATTTTCGGAAAACAAACTTGCTTTTCATCTTTTCAAATCAAGTAAGACCTGTAATCATACAAAACCCGTAAAATAATACATCACAATACATCGGCTTATGGAGCCGCTTACGAAACTGACATACTACATACACGACACTGTCTGCAAAGTCTCTAACATGGAACGTGAAACCATAGCATAATACTCTGACTCGGCCGCACTCCGAAAAAAAATGAAGCCTGCCAATCCCGCTGGAACATCTTCTGCTAATATCTTTAGCTCACCTGGCTGTACCTGCGCGGCATGAAACGCAGCCCCCGAAGAAAGGGGTCGTGCGGAATATGTACCGAATATATGTAAAGCATAAAATGTAGTAAGCGGGATCACACCAAGTAAAGAGTACGTAAAATCATAAGACTTGCCTTTTGAAAACATTTGTCATGCATATGCATATATCGGTAAGTAAAATCTTATCATAATCATATCGTCATATCATCGTACATATATGCCGTACCCGGCCCTTTAGTGAGGGACTCGGTGAGTAAAATCATATCATAATCATGTATGCATGCAGATATACATATATACATACCGTACCCGGCCCTCTAGTGAGGGACTCGGTGAATAGCGTGTCCCGGCCCCGCTAGCAAGGGACTCGGTATGCCATCCTGGCCGCCATCCCTATCTCATCACATCATCATATCATCATATCATCATACATACATATATATATATATATATATATATATATATATATATATATATATATATAGTGTACCCGACCCTCTAGTGAGGGACTCGATGAACAATGCAGGGAGTTGCACGAATGCGTACCCGGCCCGGGACTCGGTGAAAGATGCATTGAGGCGTGCACGAGCAGAGTAGTGAGAAACCATATGCACATAAATCAACATCATAGACTCAATGAAGTGAGTAGTCGACGCTCGAGAGTCAAATCGGAGATCATGGTAAGTTCTTTCAAAAACAAGTCGTTAGGGCTATACCAAAGTAAATCTCGGGCCCCACAGATATACGTCAAACCAAATCGGCCCGTACATGAAAGTTAAAGTCATTACACATTATGGAATCATTTGTGAGCGTTTCAAAGCAATCCGGTTTTGTTTGCGAAAGTTACGGATGTTTTTAGACATGGGATCTTTTAAAAACGAAATTCTTTATACAATGTTTGAAATCCAAGTATACATAAGGCTTAAGGACCATATGAGAAATATCATATCATGAAGCAAATAAGAATCATATACATACTCGGAACGTAAGAGCGGAGTTACCCCGAAGCATAAATTATGTCATATCTTACGTACGTCTAAGACATGCCAAAGAAGGAAAAGGTAAGCCTTACATACCTTAGCCGCTTCCTAAGCTAATCCGAACTTACGTCTCGACTCTCCGAGGTCTACAAAACATCAATAGATATCGAACGTTAGTCATAAACATCGAAGAATCCAATTCCAAGCCATTACTTTTTCTACAGAAATTTGGGCAGCATTTCCCCTATAAATTGGACATCCCCGAGAATTCAACTCGGCCAAATCAACAACAACCAAACTAACAACCATACTAGCAACATCCATAAGTGATTCAAAACGCATCCTAGCATTAATAATTTCTTTCTACACAATTCGGCAACATTTCATTTATATTTCATTCGACTGCTTGCATTCAAATCAACATAACCACTCATACATTCAATTACTAATCCGAACCCATTCAAACAATATTCGAGAATGCTCTAAACCATTCATACAATATTTCAAACAACCCAAACAAAACTCCAACTCACCCGAAATCACTCCCAAACCCGAGAACAACACTAACACATTTCCTTCTTCCACATTCATTAACTATACCCACAACTCACACATTGACAACATTATCTTCCATAAATACAAGAATCTACTTTAAAATCGTTTTAACTTCTACAATGGCCACAAACGGCCACAACAACTACAACTTCCATTTGAACCATCAAGCCTTCATTTTCGTCACAAATTACATAACAACAACAACCAAAACATACTAAATAAAAGTAGTCCTTCATTCCTATACAATACTACATGCACACGGCCACCACACCTCACATGCACGGCTCAACATTAACACCATAATCACATGAATTTCATTTATTTCCACTCTACAACATACACAACAATCAAATTACACTAAATAGAGTTTGTTCGTCATGCTTACTCCAACAACATAGACTCACGGCCACAACTTGCAACACACAACCCTTCATGATTTTTTTATCCATTTCCATGCACTACAACATGCACATATCATATATAACACATGTAAAATAAGATTGAACCTTACCTTCCTCACTTGTTCTTCACTCGGCTAGAACTATATTCCGCAAAAACGAGCGCTTTGCTTGCTCTACCAACCCCTCCACGTTGACGAGGACCTTCCAATTGGTATGAAAACTAGAAGAAAAGAATTGTTCATGGTCAATTTTGAGGGACAACTTTCGGCCAGCCATGGCCGTTTCTCCTTCTTTTTTTTTTCCTTCATTTCTCTTGAACTTTCTAGGTGAAGAATAATGAAAATGATGAACTTGGTCATCCAATTCCCTTATATTTAACTTCCATGTGGCCATGGCCCACATTACATGTGGCCGGCCACACCCCTCTAATTTCATGAAATTTTAATTTTTTTCCATAATGCATTTTTGGTCCCAAATTTTCATGAAATGTCTAACTTTTCATAATTCACTTTTAACCCCAAATTCCTTAATATTTCCATCCAACAAAATTCATAAGCAACTTATGTCTTAAAACAAAGTCGAAAAAATATCCTTGTCTTTAACTTGTGGCAACTAACTTAAATATTCCGACGTACAAAATGCCAGATATAACACCAGCGGTCAATATCACACAGTGCGCACGATACATACCGGCCCGGGACTCGGCGAGAGAAGTAATAACAGAATGCACAAGCAGAATCGTGGAAAATCATATGCAATGCAGAACACTTACACAGACCCAATAGGATAATCAAAACAAGCTGTCAGTTCAAACCGCAACATTAGTCAAATCAGGTTTTCTTCTGAATACCACTCGGGAACATATCAAACCGAACTTCAGAAACCATAGTTACGTATCGGAATCATAAGTATACGGATCGTCATTTCAGACTCAATAGATAAATAAGTAATCATACACGGGGGTTGGGAAGATAGTTATGTTAAATTCTTTCAAAAATATATCGTTAGAACCAAACATAGAAAAGTCGCGGGACCCACGGACGAGCGTCCACCCAATCCGGGCCCGCCTATGAAAATTTAAGTCTTTATACGTTATAGGGACTTCTACGAACGTTTCATAGCAATCCGAGACCATATGTGAAAGTTACGGCCGTTCGTAGTTTCGGAATCGTAAAGAACAAAACTTCTCTTTTTTTTAAAAAAAAAAAACTTTTATGCAACTTTTTAAATTTAGTCATACAAAAGACATAAGGACCATAATTCGACTATATTAAGAATACGAACATCAAGACACAAATAAGAATCGTTAACGAGCTTATCAAAGCAGTCCGCTTTTTGTCCGTGAAAGTTACGGACATTTACAAACATAAGATCCTTTCGGAACGAACCGTGTACATAGCATCTCGAATCCAATCATATCAAAGACATACGGTCCATAGCTTGACCACATTAAGGGTGTCAACATCAAAAGCAAATACGAATCATAAACATGCTCGGATTTTTAAGAACGGAAATACCCCCAAGGCTCATAACATATCATCACTTACTTACGTCTAGGACATGCCAAACGAAAAGAGGGACAAGCTTTACATACCTCGTCCGCCCTCGAAGCTAGTCCAAACTCAAACTTCGGGCTCTCTAAGATCTACAAATACGTCATAATATACCAAATATTAGCTAAAGGTATTTAGGACCCGATTCCAAACGAATATCAATTTCTACAGAAATTTGAGCAGCACTTCCCCTGTAAATACACCAACCCCGAGAATTCAACTCGGCCAAATCAACAACCACAACACCAACAACCAAACTAGTAACATCAATAATCAATTCAAAACGCATTCTAACATTAAATACTCTTTCAACATAGCCCAACAACATTCACTATATTCAATTCAACGGCTTACCTTCAAGCTAACATCAACGCTTATACATTCACATACTAGTCCGAACTCACACTAACAACATTCAAGAACATTGTAAACAATTCACACAATATTTCCAACAATCCAACAAATACTCCAATTTACCCGAAACAAATCCCAAACCCGAGAACAATATCCATAACACATTTTTAACTTCCGAATCATGATTTGCACCAACAATCCACCCTCTAATAATGTCATTCCCATAAATACACAAATTACATCAAATGCACAATAATCTCCAATTCAACCCACAACACTTACGATATCAATTTGAGTAATTAAACTACTATCGTCAACATAGAATTCGTAACGACAACAATCAAAATACTAATTAACATTAATCCATTCCTTGTCACATAATATGGCCCATTTTCGGCCAACACTACATATATACATATTGATGATTCTCATCCATTTCTTCACTCTACAACACTCACAACATGCTAACTAGACTTTAATCCATTGCTTCAACACAACACAACACACACACACTTACACGGCCATGCACTACACACACAACCTCAACTCCAACATGCCATATTTCATGAATTTCCTCCATTTTAACATACTACAACATGCATACACCATTCATAACACATAAAACAAGATTAAATCTTACCTTTCTTCTTCAACTTCTTTTTTTTTTCTAAGTGTAGAAATGAGGAAAGATGACTTGGTGATCATCTTTTATGCTCCTAAATGATTCATACATGTGTCCATGGCCCACACATGTGTTGGACCAATCAAATTTGGTCACAAAAATGTGTGGGACCATCTCCACACCACATGGCCAATATGGCCAAAATTCAATAATTCCCAACTTTCCATTATTCCACTTTTGGTCCCAAATTTTCCTAGTTCTTCCATGCCAACAAATTCATGAACAAATTAGGTCTTAAAACAAAATCGAAGGTCAAAAGTCCCGACTTCATATCCCAGAATGATCTTGTCCCTAACTTATCATAGTTAACCCGGATTGTCCCAATGTACGAAATGCAGGATATAACACCTTGTTCGGCTATTGCCATGGCCGAATGGCTTCTCTTGTTTTTCTCCAAGGTTCTCTAAGCTTCTAAGGGGTGAAGATGATGAATATAATTAATTATCATCTTTTAACTACATATATTATGCATCCATGTGGACCATGGCTCACACCCCATATTGCACGGCCACTTGGCCCTTTGGTTTCATCAATTAATAACTTTCCTTAATTCACTTTTAACCCCAAATTTTTCTTAATATTCCATACCAATAAAATCATAAGCAACTTGTGCCTTAAAACAAAATCGGGGGTCAAAAGTCTCTACCTCGTATCCCGGAATAGTCTTGTCCTTAACTTATCACAGTTAGCTCGGAATGTCCCAATGTACAAAATACGGGATATAACATCCTCCCCCCCTTTAGAACATTCGTCCTCGAATGTTAAACTAGTCCTACAGGGTCTTATAAGCATTTTTAGGGAGTTTCTTTTATAGCTATCACATACAATTCATTCATCAATCAACATAACCAATTAAGGAGTTTAGATTACCTGTAGGCATAGGAAATAAGTAGGGATACTTCTTCTTCATCTCTTCCTCGGCCTCCCAGGTCATTTCCTCTTGGTTATTGTTCCGCCACAATACCTTAACGGAAGCCACATCTTTATTACACAACCTTCTCACCTGATGATCCAGTATGGCTATAGGCTGCTCCTCGTAGGATAGCTCCTCTGTCACCTGGATATCCTCTATGGGAAATATTCTGGAAGGGTCACCAATGCATTTGCGAAGCATAGACACGTGGAAAACTGGATGCACTGCTCCCAAATCAGATGGTAGATCTAATTCATAGGCAACCTTGCCTATCTTACGGATGATCTGATAAGGCCCAATATATCTCGGACTGAGCTTTCCCTTTCTGCCGAATCTCATAACACCTTTCATGGGTGACACTTTCAGAAATACCCAATCACCAATCTGGAACTCTAAATATCGACGTCGATTATCTGCATATGATTTCTGTCGACTCTGAGCTGCGAGTAACCGTTCCCGAATGAGTTTCACTTTATCAACTGCTTGCTGGATCATATCTGGGCCAATTAACTTAGTTTCGCCAACATCGAACTAGCCAATCGGTGACCTGTATTTCCTGCCATACAGAGCCTCATACGGTGCCATCTGGATGCTAGAGTGGTAGCTATTATTATAAGCAAACTCAACAAGTGGCAAATGATCATCGCAGCTACCTCTGAAATCAATAACACAGGCCCGCAATATATCTTCTAGCCTCTGAATAGTATGCTCGGCCTGTCCGTCAGTCTGAGGATGGAATGCTGTGCTAAGACTCACCTGGGTCCCCAATCCTTCCTGAAATGATCTCCAGAAGTTAGCTGTAAACTGGGCACCTCTGTCGGAGATAATAGATATGGGAACTCCGTGAAGTCTTACTATCTCCTTAATATATAACCTGACATAGTTCTCAGCTGAATAAGTAGTCCTGACTGGAAGAAAATGGGCTGATTTTGTCAGCCTATCAACGATAACCCATATGGAATCATACTTCCGTGGAGTGCGAGGTAAGCCTGTAATGAAGTCCATATTAATTACTTCCCACTTCCAAGTCGGAATCTCCATCTCCTGTAACAATCCACCCGGCTTCTGATGTTCGATCTTAACCTGCTGACAATTTGGGCACTGAGCAACGAACTCTGCTATGTCCCTCTTCATACCATCCCACCAGTACAAGCATCTGAGGTCATGATACATCTTTGTCGACCCCGGATGAACAGAATAACGGGCATGATGTGCCTCTCCCATAACCTGCCGCCGTAGCCCTGCAACCTCAGGTACACATAATCTGCCTCTGTGTAATAGTACTCCATCAGGTGTAATCTCGAACGGGGTCTTCTCCTTTTTAAGGGTGGCCGCATCTCTCGTATTGTTCCGAACGTGTCCTCATACTGACGTCGCTTTACCTCTTCCATAATAGAGGATTCAGCAACTCCTCGGACAGAAACCCCAGTATCTCCGGAATCAGCCAAACGGACTCCAAGACTAGCTAGCTGATGGATCTCACGAATCATTTCCTTCTTTTCTAATGGCACGCCCGTCAAGCTACCCATAGACTTATGGCTGAGTGCATCTGCTACAACATTGGCTTTCCCAGGATGATATAAAATATCGACATCATAGTCTTTCAAAGAACTCTAGCCACCTCCTCTGCCGCAAATTCAGCTCCTTCTGCGTAAAGATATACTGGAGGCTCTTGTGATCCGCATAAATATCAACATGAACGCCATATAGATAGTTTCTCCGTATATTCAAAGCATGAATTACCGCTGCTAGCTCCAAATCATGAGTAGAATAATTTCTTTCGTGCTTTCTGAGCTGCCGGGAGGCATAGGCTATAACTCTGCCATGCTGCATTAATACACAACCTAACCCAACACCGGAAGCATCAAAATATATGACATACCCATCTGGTCCCTCAGGAAGAGTCAGGACTAGAGCTGTAGTCAACTTTTCTTTCAGCAACTGGAAGCTCCGTTCGCAAGCATCGATCCACTGGAACTTAGCTGCCTTCTGAGTTAACCTCGTTAAAGGCGCTGAAATTGAAGCAAACTTTTCCACAAATCTCCTGTAATACCCTACTAACCCCAGAAAACTACGTACCTCCGTCGGTGTCGTAGGTCTAGGCCAATTCTTTACGGCCTCAATCTTCTGTGTATCCACCCGGATGCCATCAGCTCCAATAATATGCCCCAAGAATGCCACTGAAGTCAACCAGAATTCACATTTGGAGAACTTAGCATACAATTTCTGGTGCTGGAGCACCCCAAGTACCGCCCTCAGATGATCTGCATGCTCCTTTTCTAGCCGTGAATAGACCAGGATATCATCAATAAATACAATCACGAACATATCTAGGAACGGCTTGAATACTCGATTCATCAGATCCATAAACACTGCTGGAGCATTGGTCAGCCCAAAAGACATTACCCTAAATTCATAGTGCCCATATCGGGTCCGGAATGCAGTCTTTGGGATATCTGCCTCTCTTACCCGCACCTGGTGATAGCCTGACCGCAAGTCTATCTTCGAGAAACACTTAGCACCCTACAACTGGTCAAACAAATCATCAATCCTGGGGAGGGGATATTTATTCTTTATGGTTACCTTATTCAGCTGCCTATAATCAATACACATCCGCAGCGACCCATCTTTCTTTCTCACGAACAATACCGGTGCTCCCCAAGGTGATGTGCTGGGCCTAATGAAGCCCTTCTCTAACAAATCCCTCAGTTGCTCCTTCGCTCTTTCAATTTCCGGTGTTATTCTGTAAGGAGGAATAGATATAGGCTGAGTGT
Source organism: Lycium ferocissimum (assembly GCF_029784015.1). NCBI lineage: Eukaryota > Viridiplantae > Streptophyta > Magnoliopsida > Solanales > Solanaceae > Lycium > Lycium ferocissimum. Next base: position 5,181 of record NW_026727891.1, on the reverse strand, counting down.
CTGGCAGCACATCTATAGTGAACTCTATTTCTCGCTCAGGAGGAAGACCTGGAAGTCCATCTGGAAATTCATTAACCACCGGGACTGACTGGAGAGTCGGTGCCTCTGCTTTCAGGTCATGCACACGAACCAAATGATAAATATACCCCTTTCTAACCATTTTCCTTACCTTGAGGTATGAAATAAACTTACCCCTCGGCGACGCTGTATTTCCCGTCCACTCTATAACTGGTTCCCCTGGAAATTGGAAGCGAACTACCTTCTTCTGACAGTCAACATTGGCATAACAAGAGGCTAGCCAATCCATACCCATAATAACATCGAACTCAGTCATATCTAGCTCTATCAAATCTGCTTTAGTGCAACGGCCACATATAATCACCGAACAATCTCTATATACCTGCCTGGCTATAACAGAATCTCCTACCGGTGTAGCTACCTCGAATGGTTCTATCGGTTCAGGTTTTATCCCAATTCTACTAGCAACAAGGGGAGAAATATACGATAAAGTAGAGCCTGGGTCTATCAATGCATATACATCTCGGGAGAAGATCAATAATATACCTGTAACCACATTAGGTGACGCCTCCTGATCCTGTCGGCTAGCCAAGGCGTAGATGCGGTTCGAGGGACCGCTAGAACTGGAAGCTCCGCCACGGCCTCTACCGCGGCCTGCTGGTGTCAGCATACCCCCCCCCCCCCAGGCGCGCATAGCTACGTAAGAGGACGATGAACCAAGAATCGACACGCAGGGCTGAGCTGCACCACCTGGACTACCCCCAAGCGGACAATCTCTCATAAGGTGGCCCTGACGGCCACAGGAAAAACAAGCACCCATAGCACGATAACACTCTCCAGGGTGATGTCTCCCACAGTGAGAACACCGAGGTATGGGTGGCCTCGACTGACCGGAACCTCTGTCCACCTGTGAACCCGAAGTCCTGGAGCTCTGACCTACTCCTGAATACCCTGTACTGTCCGATCTCCTACCCGTAAACTGTGGGGGTGTACTCCGTGCTGGCTGGGAAGGATATCTACTATGTTGCTACTGAAGCTGCCTGCCTCGAGACTCCCCGGAATAACCAGCTGATCTAGCCCTCTTGGGCTGGCTCCTGTCATAATCTCTGTCGGGCTGACGCCCTCTATGTCGATCCTCCATACCCTGGGCATGCGCCTGTACCCGTGCAATATCCATCCCTGGCTGGGAAGCCATCACCATACAGCTGTCAACCAAATAACGATCCAACCCCACCACATATCGATGCATCCTATCAGTCATATCAGCTACAATAGTGGGTGCATATCTGGCCAGTGAGTCGAACTCTAGACTATACTCTCGAACACTCCTGCCTCTCTGTCTCAACTGCAGGAATCTGTCAACCCTAGCTCACCGCATCTCTGGAGGCAGAAAGTGGCCAAGAAAGGCCTCTGTAAACTCATCTCACACCGCTGGAGGAGCACCCTCGCCTCTCGACAACTCCCAGGACTCGTACCAATTAGCAGCTACATCATGCAATCGTTATGAAGCCAGCTCGACAGACTCAGTCTCGGAAGCCTTATGTTACACCTTGGAAAATTTTGCGTTATCAAGACTGTGGACGGCTTAATATGAGCTCAGGGGAGAGCAGAGTTACACAAAGATTATGGATGAAGATTATGTTATCTGAGCATAAGAACATATAAATGACATTTGGAGAGTGTATGGAGTAAATCGGTTAACATGATCACTCGATGATAGCCATCGAAACCATGAGTTAAGGTGGGGCCCACATGTCGAGATTTTATAAAGGATATATTATAAGTGATACAAGTAGTACATGGAAAGTTGATCAAGTCCTAAGAAGGACCCATAAGCCAAATATGGACATAAGCCCTCCAAAAGGACGGTTTAAGGAAACGTTTTTGGATGAGTTGAATTGGAGAGGCAAAAACGGCATTATAAGTTTGGAATTTGGAAAAACACCAACAATAAAAGTTGTAGATAATTGAAATATATTTCCAACCATAGGTCGTGAGCCCTCACACGATGTCGGAATCAAGAGTTATGGCCATTTTAAGAGCAAGACCCCAAGCTGCCAAATGGTTCCGCGGGCCCACATGGATAAGTCAGTGGAACTGACCTAGGGGGGCTATAAATACCCCATCAGCCCATTTTTTTTCAGCATATTAATATTCCAAAGAGTCCTAGAAGCCTCTCAAAACATCTCCCAAATATTATAGTCCGATAAATCAAGAATTTGACAAGATTACGCCAAACTAGTCAGTGAAAGGTGATTGTTCTTGCTTCTACTTAAGCTTGGTGTTGGAAAAGGTTGATTTGGCTGAGTTTTTTCAAACATAAGGTATGTTTTTTATCCCATCTCTTATGTTGAGTTTATTAGAAGGTCTAGCAAGCCTTAAAAATGAAACTAGTCATGGAGAAAAGGTCATAGAGTGTTGTATTGTAGTTGTTGTGTTTATGGGCTGTTTTGAACGTGTTGTGGCCATGTGGATGGACTGATTTATGCATATAAAAATGGTATCTAATGTGGTCGGCGTATTGATGAGATTATATTCCCTGATTGGGATGGAAGAAAGTGCATATTGTTGTTGTGTGTTGAAAAACGCCATGTGGGACGTTTATGGAATATGTTGGTATGAATAATAGTGTTGTTGGTGTTGGTATTATTGTTGTGGTTGATTGGTTGCTGAATTGTAATTTTGGGCTAGGCATATAAACAGGGAGATCTTGCCCGATTTTCGACGAATATAGAGTAGTTTGATTTGAAATTTGGAACAAGTGTGCAATAAAGAGTCTAACGTTAGTGTGAATCCTTTTAAGTGTAGGCTTACGAGCTTGGACGAATAAGCGTAGCTAATAAGAGGTGGAACAAGTATGTAAAGCCTATCCTTTCCTTCTTTTGGCATGTCTTAGATGTAAGTAAGATATGATATGATACGAGCCTTGGGGTAACTCCATTCTTAAATTCAGAGCATGTCTATGATTCTTATTCACTTCTTGATATTGGCATCCTTAATATGGTCGAGCTATCGTCCTTGAGTCTTGTGTATGATTGAATAGCTAATGTTGCATAAAGAGTTTTGTTCCTAAAAGATCCTATGATGAAAAATGTTATATCTCGCATTTTGTACGTTGAAATATTTTAAGTTAGTTGCGACAAGTTAAAGACAAGGCTATTTTTCCGACTTTTTTTTAAGACATAAGTTGCTTACGAATTTTGTGGGATGGAAATATTAAGGAATTTGGGGTTAAAAGCGAATTATGGAAAGTTAGACATTTTATGAAAATTTGGGACCAAAAATGAATTATGGGAAGTTGGAAATGTCATGAAAAATTGGCCACATAGGAGGTGGGCCATAGGCCACATGTATTACTAATATATGGTAATATAAGATTAAAACTTAGTCATCTTCACCATTCCACCTGCTAGAAATTTCAAGAAGCATGAAGAGAAAAAAAAAAGAAGGAGAAAAACGGCCAAGAGGGGGCTGGCCGAACCAGCCCCATGGAATTGATCATGAAAAATTTATTTCTTCTAGATTTCATACCAATTGGAAGGCCCTCGTTAACGTGGAGTAGTTGTTGGAATAAGAAAACCGCTCGTTGTCGCAAAACAACATCCTAGCCGAGTGAAGAAATTGAATGGAAAAGGTGAGGTTTAATCTTCCTTACATGTTTTATGGATGATTTGTGCATGTTGTGATATGTAGGAATGAATGAAATGCATGAAAGTATGATGTTGAAGTTGTAGCCGTGTGTTGTTGTTGTGGCCGTGCATATATGATGTTGTCAAGGAATAGTGAAGTCATTGTATTTAGCATGTTTGTATGTTGTTGTAGTGTGTGGAAATGGATAAAAATCATGGAACTTGTGTGTGGAGGTGTTAGCCGAATATGGATGGTTTTGTATGTTAAAGAATGAACAAATTTTATTTAGTATTTTAGTTGTCGTCGTTATGGATTCTATGATGTAAAATGAAGTTTTAATGATTCAAGTTAAGGTTATAATTGTGTGGGCTGAATTGGGAGGTGATGTGATCTTGATATGGTTTCTTGAATTTATGAAAATGAAATTGTAAACGTATGTATTGTTGACATAATTTATGAATGTGGAAGAAGGAAATGTGTTAGTGTTGTTCTCGGGTTTGGGAGTGATTTCGGGTGAGTTGGAGTTTTGTTCGGGTTGTTTGAAATATTCTATGAATCGTTTAAAGCATTCTCGAATATTGTTTGAATGGGTTCGGATTAGTAATTGAATGTATGAATGGTTATGTTGATTTGAATGCAAGCAAATTTAATTGAATATAATGAAATGTTGGAGTATGCGAGAAAGAGTTACTAAGGTTAGAATGCGTCGATTGATTATTGATATTGCTATTATGTTTGTTGGTATTGTTGGTAATGATTTGGCCGAGTTAAATTCTCGGGATGTCCAATTTATAGGGGAAATGTCATTCGAAATTTCTGTAGAAAAAGTAATGGTTTGGAATTGGATTCTTAGATGTTTATGGCTAATGTTCGACGCCTGTTGACGTTAATGTAGATTATGAAAAGTTGAGACGTAAGTTTGGACTAGCTTAGGAAGCGGCCAAAGGTATGTAAGCTTAACCCTTCTTTCTTCGGCATGTCTTAGTAAAAAGTAAGTTATGACACGTACCCCGAGGAAATTCTACTCTTGTGATCCGAGCATGATTATGATCCTTATGTGTTTCTTGTCATTCACATTCCTAATGTACTCAGATTATGATCTTTATGTTTTTCGCATGAATGGATTTCAAAGATTGTATAAAAGTTCGTTTTCAAAAGAGAGTTTGTTTCCTAAACAATTTGAAACTACGAACGTCTGTAACTTTCGCAGAAAGGCTCGGATCGCTTCGATTTGTTCGTAGAAAGTACTCCGAATAGTGTTCGTAACCTTCCGAGGGGACTCGGATTGGTTTGGCATATGACCACGATCCCTATGGTTTTGGTAATACGTTATGATATATGCTATGTTTCCGAATAACGTCCGAAAGATATTAGGTATAACTATGGTCCGATTTTCAAATGACATTCTGTTTAGACTACTTCATTGAGTCTGTGAGTATGATTTTATATGCATATGGTTTCTCACTACTCTGCTCGTGCATGCCTCAATGCATCTTTCACCGAGTCCCGGGCCGGGTACGTATTCGTGCAACT
>NW_026727890.1:0-30720 GCF_029784015.1 Lycium ferocissimum | reverse complement strand
AATAAATTTTCCTAAGTCCCCGGGGAATAGTAATTGGTCAAAGTGACCATTTGCAGTTACGACGAAAGCGGGATTGAAGTTTTGGCGAGTGCAAAGGACAAGAAAGGTATGTAAAGCTTTTCATTTTCCTTTTCATGGCACGACTTAGGTGTGTTAGCTTCGATTATTGCTTGAGTCGCTCCTATCTCTCGGAATCTACATCTAAAATTGATTTTTTTTTCATTCAATGGAATTGAACCTAATTGAGTCACATTTGACTAGATTGATTTTGATACGTCTAGAATTTGTACAAATCTATTCGATCACTCTAAAACTCTTACTAATGATATTATGAAGTTCAACGAACGGATTTAAGTACGCCACCTCATTTGACCGAGGTGGGCCCACTATTTCCGATTTTGCCCTTCGTGTTTATGACTTGTCTTCGAGCGCTTAAAGGAAACGTTTTAACTACTCCTATTTATTACTTAAAAATCGTTTTAAATATTCCGTTAAGTCCTATGATGTTCGACCGTATCGCGAATCCGAACGTTAACGTTCCGACATAACCCTCCGTGATGTCCGAAAGTACTTATGCGACTTAATTCGTCCGATTTCATTGATTTGATTTGTTATTTGATATGCCTCGTAGTCTACAGGAATTTTATGGTATTTTATTGCACATTTAGTTTCTCCTTTACTCCACTGGTAAGATGCCCCAATGTTCCCCCACCGAGCCTCGGGCCAGGATATGTTCTGTTCGCATGTCTGCACCCGCTCGCGCCCCGCGTGTGAGGGCGTATATACGTGCATAGGTTATGGTGTATGGTGCCGTATACGCTTATGCCGATATCATTGATTATGTTCGATATGGCCATTTGGTATGTTATGATTTGTTTCGAGATATTCCCCACTTAAAGTATGATGTGTTTTGACGCCGAGACGGGCGCCTATGTTACGTTCACCGAGTTTTCAGCGGGGGCCGGTTTGCTTATATGTTTTTACAATGCATTACTTATGATTTACGATATGCATTTTGATTATCTGTATCTCGTTGGTTTTTTACGCACATTCGATGCGATTTTTTGATTCGTTACGATAGCCTCTCGCTTTACATATTCAAGACATTTTCTCGTACCGACCCCCTTCTTCGGGGGGTCGCGTTTCGTGCCACGCGGTACGAGCGTTGATTTGCCGATCCGTTCGCCAGGGGTTGTCCGCTCGGTATGCAGGGGGGTACTCCTTTGTCCGGAGCCATTTTTTGGTATAAACGTTTCTGCTTGCATTTGCTTGTATTCATTACAAAGTGCGACGGGGCCACCGATAAATCAATATGATTATGTTTTGTTACGTAGAGGCCACGTAGACATGTGGTGTGGAGTTACTGTATATGTTCGCGTGAGTTTGCGTACGTTTAGACTTATACGTATTATGTAGCCGGCCTTATCGGCCTTCGTGCGTCTATCTGTCGACAACATTATGATTATTATTCTTTATTTGGCAGCATTTTTTGCTGAGTACGACTAGGTACGTATGAGTGCCCGACTAGGGCATGATCGCGACCTACGGAGTTGGGTCGTAACAATTTTACCCTTTGACCCCGAAGGCGTTCTGTTCCGCACGTATGTTATGGCTGCACCTCCTTATCCACAGGCTTCCGGATCCTCGAGGTAGCGATCACGCCTTCGTCGCCCGCCAAGCCATATCCTTTCCAAAACAACACGTCTCGCTGTTTTACTTATTCGCAGTGTTCTCTTCTCCGCTTCTTCACGTCGTACGGGAGGCTTATATAGGGAATTTCTTCTCCCTATGACTTGGCTCTATCGCACGATTTCGAGACGAGAAGAAGGTCGACATTTCCTAGATGCCCCGCGACCCATTTATAAATGTGGCCGGCTTCACACCCATAAAATGTAGACTGCTACCGGACACGACTTTACGGTACATCCCTTAGACCGGCTTTGCTGCATTATTTTGTCACACCCCGATCTCGATCGGGGTGTGATGGGCACCCGACCCTACCTAGGGCCGAGCGAACCCTACGACTCTTATTCCATGCGTAAATTTTTTTTTTCCTCTAAGTCTAATATACATGACAAAGCTTACTAAAATATTCTTTTTGTTGTTTTAAGGTTTATCGAATTTATAGCGTATAACACTTGTATCATAATACAAGGCGACACATTGGCCTGTGGAGCCACCGACGAACGTACTTCGGTACCCACGACTGCGGTACGAGTCTCTAACCCAATCGAAATCTGGCACGTGTGCACCGACTCGGCTACACTCCCGGGACAAATGGAGCTTGTAACCAACTTCGGCTGAACATCTTCTATATTAACTTCGATCCGTGCGGTGTACTGCCAGCGGCATGAACGCAGCCCCGAAGAAAGAGGGATCGATACGAGCAATGTGCGAGTATGTAAGACATGAACAATAATACGAACGAAACATAAATATGAACACGATACCATGGGATTATGAAATACGTGATAAGATAAGAGGATAACTTGTACATATGGACGGTAAGCTGCGTAGAAATATAAGGCACATCATAGATTGTGAGCAGCACGTACATGTGCGTGCCAACGGGGGCGGATACCATGCGTGCCTAGCTTTTTTTTTTTTTTTTTTTTTTGAACACGGTGTTTTTATTCTTGTACATAGAAAACGAGATACTTTTCGAAAAACGGTACTTTTTACTCACGATTACGAACGCGATTCATCGCTCTCCCCCTCCCAACCCCCCCGGTGTCCCAAGTATATCATATTGTATATATATATATATCACATAAACGAGACGCCGCGTACGGCTCCCGTATCCGCGTCCGGGCATCCGGCGTCGGGATGATAAGCCGGCCCGAATCGGTGGACACGATTTGCCCTCCCCATTCCCCCACATATACAATGCACGCACATACATTCATCAATATCAAGTATTATATACATTATCATATAAACGAATGCATGGGGCCCGGAAGGTCATATGTCTATCGGAGTGACGTAAGGTCGGTGACCTCCGATTTCATTATGGATTAACCGGGATCGCTTTGTCTCGCCTTGAAGGGACGAGTATTTTTAAGGCGAGGCTGTTAACAAAGAATAGTACTAGGAGAAAACATAGTAGTATATCATGGGCATCATAGACGTCAATTCATAGACCTTGAAATCCATTGGACATAGTGTCATAGCTAAGAAATAGAGATAAGGGTCAAAGAACTAGTTTGTCACATCGTATTCACATTGAATCCTTTGCTTAGAAATCATGGTCGTGGAATCATTTTGGTCATACTTATCGTAGGCATATTCTCTTTTCTACATCTTCGTTATCATTATTGCCATAGAAGTATTCTCATTGGGATAGGTATAGTACTTGTCAATTGATAACAGAATGAGGATCAAAGGTTTCTTTTGGATTCAGCTTCAAAGTAAGTCAAGCGGAACAATAAGGAAATCCGGGAAACAATGGGCCCACCTCGGGTCAAATGAGGCGGTGTACCAAATTTACATATGTTACATGTCATGGCATTGCTTGTGAGGGTTTTAGGTTAGTCGGGTCCTAATTATGCGAGATCTAGAGGTTTAGGAAAGGTTTTCAACATTTTGCGCATATTCTAGTTCAATTCTCCTGAATGAAAAAGGGAAACTTTGGGGTGCGGATTCCGGAGGATAGGGTTGTCCCAGAGGCCCATATCCGGCTTAGTACGTCTAAGACATGCCATAGAAAGAAGGGTGAAGTCTTGTGCATACCTTTTCCGCCTTGTACGCCGCTCCAAATTCGCTTCCAATTTCACCAAAATCTACAAATTGGTCACGTATGCCAAATAGTAATTAGAACCTTTAGAGGTTAAATCTTGAATTGACACTTGTCAACGAAATTTCGACAGACATCTCCCACAAATACGCCATCCCACCAAGTTCCACTTCAATCAATAACAACCACAGAATTCAACCCGGCCAAACTATCAACAATAATGTCAACAATTATTCTAACAACACCATAATTTCTCATAACAATCCAAGGCTACCCGAATCCTCCAACTTCAACAAGAGACATTCATAACACATTTTCTACTTTCAAATTCATAGACTTATGTCAACAATTCCATATGTTTTCAACAATATTTTCATAAATTCAAGAAACTATATTAACATCACATTAAGCTCCAAATCAGCCCACAACACCACAACTTCAACATAAGACATCAAATATTCATTTTACACCATGAAATTCACAACCACGACAAGCAAAATACTAAATGACATTGGTTCATCTCTTGCATACCAAACATCCCCCTATTCGGCTAAACATCAACATACTCTTCTTCATGAGTTTCATTCATTTTTCTACACATTACAACAACACCTAAACATATTGAATTCACTTAATTTCTTACTCTAACACAACACACACTACACGGCCCAACATGCAAGTTTTCCAACTTCATCCCATTTCCATTCAACTTTCATTCCCAATACAATTCCCATAATAACCACAACTAGAATACAACATAAAATCCAACCACTTCACCTATGTATTGGCACATCAACCGTACATGCACACCACATACAAATACCATGCAACTTCCATAATTCCATGAATTCTATTCATTTCTACGTACTACAACCTCGGCAAAGCCTTTATAACCTATAAAAGGGATTGAATCATACCTTTTCTCTCAAGCTTCTTCTTGGCTCAAGTGTAACAACGACGAAACGAACGACTTATCCTTCGAAACAATTATACCACGTTGGAGAGGACCCTTGAATTAGTAGGAATACGACAAGAAAATAATTTTTGGGGACAAATTTTGAAGAGACAAAAATTGAAGACCATGGCCGAATGGCCATGGTTATTGCTCTCCTTCTTTCTTTCTTTCTTCTTCACTTAAAAGATGAACTCCTATATATATATATAATTCTTCCACCACTTCCACATATTTATACTTAGGTCCCTCAATTAAAAAAATATGATCACATGTCCCCTTCTCCATTTCTCTAGAATTTTCTTGAAATTAAACAAAGATGACCACTTGGCTTCTTTTATAAGCTTTGGTCCATGTAATTATAATTAGCCCCATTTAATTAAAAATAATAAGGGCATAAGGTGCACGGCCAACATGGCCCTTTCATGAATTTCCTTGAACTTTGTGACATTACGATTTTACCCCTAACCTTCCACATTATTCCCGCTGATGCCACTTTGCAAATTTTCCTTTTTACCCTTGACCTTTCTGATATTTCCACCCTAATAATGTTCATAAAAATAATATTCGTGGCAACGCGTACATTAAAATAATTCTTGAAAATGATCTTGTCCTCAACTTGCCCGACTACCTTGAACTATCCGGACGTATAAAATACGGGATATAACGAGTTAGATTCTCGGGACGGTGTAATTACGGGGGAGATGCTTTGCCGAAATTTCGGCACCATAAGTAAATATGTTTGAAGGACTGAGACAATTATAGGGTGATGAATCTAATGATTTCGTCAATTTTCTTGAATGTAGACCAACAAGTTTGGACGGATAAGCGTAGCTAGTAAGGCGCGGCACAGGTATGTTAAGGCTCGTCCCTTTTCTTTCTATGGCATGAATCACACGTTGCGATTTTATAAATGCTCCCATAACGTCCTTATTTTCAAAAGTTAGAAGTTATGATTTCAAAGCATGATTTCCTTCCTAAAAGTTTATGAATCTTGTCCAAAATATTCATTTTCTCCAAAACCCAAGTTTTACGATTTTTGAAAGTCTTTATGACCAAAACAACGACTATGATTTTATGATGACAACGAGGATGCCAGATATGAGAAAATGGCTAGAAATATGTCAAGAATATGTTTTTACCATGGATACGACGATACGAAATGTTAAGCTATTTTTGGATAATGACTATTTTAAAGGTTTCAAAGTATATGAAATGATATGTTATGACCCTGTTTTACGCTTTCCCGTGATGTTATCCTTAATTGATAGTCTCGCCTTATAATTGTTCCTTCAAGGTGAGACAAAGCGCCCATGATTATTCCATAAAGTAATCGGAGGTTACCGACCTTACGTCACTCCGATAGATGCACGGCTTTCTTTGAGCTCTCCTGCATGCTTATATGATATATGTATATGACATATGTACATGTATATGGGGAAAGTTGGGAAAGAGGGAAGGCGCTATAGACGCATAGCCACCTGATCGGTTGGAGTGTAATATATGATACCATCCCGGACGCGGGATGCCGGACGCGCGGATATGTGGGTAAATGGATCGGCCCAACGTTCCTCGGCATTACATATGTATATGGATCGGTACCGCACGTTCCGCGCATTATATTATATTATATTATATATATATGTATATGGATCGGGGCACGTTCCGCGACGATATGATATACGGACCGGGCACGCGTTCCGCGACACTAAGCATGCATGGTATTCGCCAAAAAAGGGCACTCATATGTACAGGTTGCTCTCCTATATCATGATATGCTCTATATTTCTTTATGTCATTAATTATGTTATGTATCTCTCGTATAATATTATACATGCCTTACATACTCAGTACATTACTCGTACTGACGCCCTTTTTGTGGGCGCTGCGTTTCATGCCGCGCGGTACACTCGGACAAGTAAGAGCTATTACGGAAGACGTTCCGGCGGAGTTAGTAGACTCCATTTGTACACTGGAGTCTTTAACGAGTAGATTATATGTGCTGTGCAGTTTGTTCGAAGTTAGAGACTTTGCAGACAGAGTCGTGGGTCTAGAGTGTCAGTTTTGAAGACGGCCCCAATAGCCGATATGTTTTTATTACACATTATGTTATAGAGTCCTTACGCTTACAGACTGTGATTAATTTGAGAAACGACAAAAAGGTTTTGAAAGTTCTACTATGTATTTTACTTTCATTTGATTTAAGAATCCAAAGAGAATATGTGTGTAACAAGAGTCCGCGGGTTCTCTCGGCTCCGAATATGGGGTCGGGTTCCCATCACACCCTGGTAAGATCAGGGTGTGACAAATTATGTGATGGAAGTCATGCGGTGAGTTGGACGCGATTATACTAGCGCTAGAGCATCGTATTTCATCGGAGTTCCGAAGTTAAGCGTGCTGGAATGGGAGAAATTTTAGGATGGGTGACCCCCTGGGAAGTTTCTGAAAGTCTTACAAATTTAGACGTAAGAAGCAAATATGAAACTCGAGCGATCTAAGGAAAATTATAATATACGAGTAGGCGGAAATCATAAGAGGTTGCGTAGGCGGCGGGTTAGACCGGGGGAAAAGAAAAAGGGGGGCATTATAGCTTTAGGATTAGGATGAGTTGGAATAGCGTTCGGAAATAATTTGTAAGTGAGGGGGTAGCGGCTATATGTCTACGTGTCATACCCCGTACTTTGTACGTTGGAATATTCCAAGTCGGTTGCAACAAGTTAAGGATAAGGTTGCAAATTTTTTCGATTTTGTCAAAAATACATAAGTTGCATATTCATCTTTTTATTGGTATGGAATGTTAAGGGTAAATTTGGAATAAGGAAAATTTGGGACCAAAAGATGAATTATGGAAAGTTGAACATTTCATGAAAATTTGGGGCCAAAAGTGAAGTTGTGGAAACTTAGAATTCATGAAAAAAATGGCCATGTGGCCATGTGTGAGATGTGGGCCATAGGGCCACTTGTGCAAATTATATAAGTGGCTAAAAGATGACAAATTAGTCATCAAAATCATTTTCATCATTTGGAAAGTTCAAGAAGCTTGTGGAGAAAAAAAAAAAAGAAAGAACAAGAGGTGCCATTCGGCCAAGTATGGCCGAACAAGAACCTTGGAAGAAGATGGATCAACAAATATTTTCTTCAAGCAAACCTACTAATTGAAGGGTGCTTATTAACGTGGAAGCGTTGTTGGAAGCGTTAGATTACTCGTTTTCATCCTTGGCCAACTTTAGGCAAGTTGAGGAAGTTGTGAAGAAAGGTGAGTTTAATCTTGTGTTTATGTGTTATAAATGGTTTATATGTGTTGTAGTATGCGAAAATGGAAGAAATTCATGATAGAAACCATGTTGGAGTTGAGGCCGTGTAGGTGATGGTTGGCCGTGAGAGTGTGTGTTGTGTTAGAAGTAATGTATTAATTCTAATTAGCATGTTTTGATTGTTGTAGTGTGAAGAAAAGAATGAAAATCATCTTGGTGTGTTTGTATGGTGTTGGCCGAAAATGGTCCCTTTGTGTGGTTGAGAATGAACAAATTGTCGTTAGTATTTTAATTGTCGTTGTTATGGGTTCTATGAGGAAAAAAAAATGCAAGTTTAATGACTTAAAGCGATGTTGTGTTGGTTATGGGTTGGTTTGGAAGTTAATGTGAATTTTATGTAATTTTTTGTGGTTAGGGAAGTGACATTGTTAAAGTATGGTTTGTTAATGTAATTCATGAATTTGAGAAAACAAGGGTGTAGATTATGTTGTTTTCGGGTTTGGAGATAATTTCGGGTGAGTTGGGATATGGTTTTGGTTGTTTGGAAATTTGTGTGAATTGTTTAAAGCGTTCTTGAATATTGTTTGAATGGTTTGGATTAGTAATCGAAGGTATAAACGTTGATATTGGTTTGGATGTGAGTAGTTGAATGGAAAATAATGAATGTTGTTGAATTATATAAAGAAGTGTATTTAATGTTAGAATGCGTTGGGATTGAATATTAATGTTGCTAGTTTGGTTGTTGGTGTTGTTGTTGATGAATTTGGCCGAGTTGAAATCTCGGGGTTGGTGTATTTTGTTAGACCCCGTATTTTTATACCACGGATTATTCGTAAGTAAATCAACATAAATCCAATGACAAGATTATTGTTGGATATGAGACAAGGATTTTAATCCTCGATTTTAGTAAGTGCACGACTTGCTTGCAATTTTATTTGGTATGGAAATATTAATGGAAATTTGAGATTAATTTATCATGATTAGATTATTAAGTCATTAGTGGGATCAAGTGGGCCCACAACACATGGCCGAATTTGATTGGTGGTTGAGTAAAAAGTTGACACATGTCCACTTTGTAAAGATGATATATAAGCATAAGTGGATGACTAAGTCATCACTTATACCACAAATTAATCTTGCAAGTTAGGTCTTAGTGAGAGAAGCTCTCAACTTAAAGAGAGAGAAGTTCACGGCCACTGTTCACGGGCGGCGCCAGCTGTTCACGGCCTTGTTCACGGCGCCCTTTGTTCACCGCCAGCCCATTTTTGCCCCCTTCTATACAATTAATTGGAGAGATTTGAAGATCAAGAGGAGGAAAAATATGGAGGTCATGGCTTTCTTGAAGACATTACATGGTAAAAATTAGAGCTTGTCTCTAAGGTAAGATTTAATTCTTTTCTACATGTTTTGGAGGTAGTTTAGACTTGTATAGCTTGGTAGATGTGTGTTAAATACAAAAGGGTTATGTATGTTGATGTTGAATTATAAATTGAGCCGTGTAAGGGGGTGTTTCGAGTAAGAATGATGAATTGATTTTAGTAGCATTATGGAGGAATTAAATGGTTAAATTTAAAGTTGTGTTGTTTTATGGACATGTTGTTATCCTTGCTGAATTGAAAGGATTGAGGGTATGATTATGTTCATATGATTATTGTTGTTGTTATCATGGATTATGTGATGAGAATGAAGGAATTTAATGGTTAGAGTTGGAGTTAAATTTGTTGTGGGTTGTTGTAGGGATTATAATGATAATAATGTGATTTACTTGCATATGGATAGATGATGTAGTTGTGGTGTAGCTGCTGTAGTATTTCATTAAATTTGCTGAAAAGATTGCATTGAATAAGGTATAAGAAGTGTATATGGGCTGCTTGGTGTATTGTAAGTGTTCGTTAGAATTTCGGGCATCGCTATGTTATAGTTGGGGGCTGTTTTGATATGTTGTTGTTCTTGTTGAAATAAAAGAATTGAAGATATGGTTGTGTCCATATGTTATTGTTGGTATTTACGTGTCAACAGGAGAACAATTGAAAATTCGGATAGGCGAATATATAAGGAAATCTTGCCAAATTTCGTAGACAAGTGCTAGTTGGGATTTAAAATTCTAAGTACTAGTAGCTAATTTATGGGTAATTGATAATATTATTGTAGATATTGGAGAGACCGAGACTTGATTCGGAAATTGATTAGCGAGCGATCGAGGTATGTAAAGCCTATCGTTCCTTCTTTTCTGACATGATCCGTTTTGGGAGAAACAAAATGTATATGTATGCTTATAAAAAAAAAAAAAGGAAGGTCCTATTCTTGGAGCCACTAGGATGGCTAACATCTTTGACCTCCATAAGCTATTCCATATGAAGATGGACTGGTACATATTTTATGATGTTCAAATATTCTATTTATTATGTTCTAGATGTTGTTCGAAAGAAAACGAGAAGACTAAAGCCTTTGATGAATATTTCGATATGAAAATATGGTCTTAAAGTCCCCGTTTGATTTGATCCATAATGTTATCCGCAAGTTTATTAGTATGAATATGTGATCCACAATGATGTCCAAGAAAAATATTTGATATGGCCAAAGTTTGGATATGTATATTTTGGATATGCGCGTATGATTCTAAAGCTCCCTTTGAAGTGCTCCATAATGTTATTTGAAATCTTCTCAATATAAATGGTACTCGAATTTCTAAATACGACTTATGAAATATTTTCGAAGATTACATTAAATATTGTATTTCGAAAGTTTGTGACTCTCTTATACTAATTCCAATTGACAGAATTTTATTTTTGAGCCTTCGGATGTACGTAAAAATATTTGGCTATTGAGTTTGAAAGAAATTTATTTATTTATTTATTTATATGCATATGGTTTCCAAGCACTACTCCAAGCTCGTAGAGAAGTACTATGATATCGTTCGCCGGTTCCGGTTGTATGCATGTTACGGTGTGTTGATCGTGCGCATTATGATATACTCGTGTTATCTTGTGTTCATGGTTCACCGAGTCCCTCGCTCGAGGTCCGGGTTCCACTCATATTTGGTGTGATGCGCTTGTGTATGGCGATATCTTGTGTATGATATGTGATGGAGATTCGGAGATTTGAAACTTTTGCGTATGAATGTTATGTTGTGTCATGGCGCCATCGACGAGTATGTTCGGGCGACCATATTTCTGTGCCTTATGCATGATTTATATTTTGAAGTAACATTTTGATAATTTGGAAATGCATTTACTTTACGTGTCGAAACCTCTATTTCGATTTGATCTCGATTGTTTGTATATTACATTTTACGCTTTGCATACTCGGTACATATTTTCTTAATATAGGTCACCGTACCCGCTTTCTTCGGGGCCGGGGCGTTTCATGCCGCGCAGACTCCGTACGAAACGCAAAGTAGTTTGGTGATCCACCAATGTTTAGGACACCCTCTATTACTATTAATTGAGTGCTCCTCTCATTCGGAAGAGGAAGGTTATATTTTTGGTATGTATATTCGTCCGTTGCATTGTATATATTTGATCATGGAGCACGGCGTGGGCAAAATATGACTCTTGTTTATATGATATAGTTTGTCTATTTAGAGTTGTTATAATGGGCTGTGGACATGTTTTGGTGGGTTGTGCCTACTTCGTCGGACGATTGTGTTTGTATATGTTGTGTTTGAGGCGATTCCATTCGCCCCCGCGGCATGACTATGAGGCATTGCCAGTACGGGGAGCCGCGTATGTATATATATAGCACGACATTGCATTGTAGCACTCCATTTGAATGTGTGGCCTTCGTTGGTATTTTTGTTGGTGATTTTACGTGCGTAGGGTTATTTTGGATAGTCCGTAAAACAAAGGCAAGACTTTCTCATGCGAAATTACTTTCTCGGTTAGTTGCTTCTGTTTAATTATATAAATTTGGAACACGTCCTTGTCGGCTTGTTATATACTTGGATGCGTTTGATATACCTTGTGATAGCGTTGATAGGTGTGTTTTGGGTTCGCGAGATCGGGCACTAGATCACGGCCTACGGTGTTGGGTCGTAGTTATCCGAGTGTGCGTGGGTGCCCGCATGATCGGTTTGTCCTCGGAATGTCCACGGTGTGTCCTAGTAGAGTCTTGTTTATCGGTGTGTTGTGCACCACATCTATAAACGAAAGCTACGAAAATATGGTCTTACATTTAGGATGTTACCTTTCTTTGATATCTAATATCGTGCGATAGAGCCCGAAGTGCCATAAAAATGAAATTCCTTTTACTAACCCTTGATTTCAGTCAAAGAACGGCATCGACGAAAGAAAGTGAGCTCGATAATATTGGAAGCTACACGGTACACGGGTAAGCAATGGTATAAAAGATGTATGTCGGGTAAGGTATTTGAAGTACGATTGAAATATAGAGTTGAAGATTGAAACGGAAAGTAAACGGAAAGTGTAACAGACACCCTTTTGGAGTGCTCTCTCATTCCCAGATTGAGTTGGACATGTGAGGTAAGTCTCGACATCTTTATACTTTTACTTGAAATTGTTAGCCTGTGTGGCTATGATACGATATGATATATGCGTATATATGTTGGCCAAATGAGGCATTGTTGGTATTTCGCGTGCAGGTTTTGGATAGTAAGAAGTACGGAGGAACCTCGCGCCAAATTTTTCCGAAATATAAAAGGAGAATGGGATATAAGTTCTTAATATGTCTTAAAAGTCGATACCGATAGAAGGTAAATTATTACGTTGGATTGAAGCTCAAGAGATATCCTCCATGTCATTCGTAAGCGACATCATCCTTATTGGGAAATTTTATATCGAGAAAACATATACGAGCAGCGACTTCGCAATTCATTTAAACGGACCAAAATACGTTCCAACCACATTTTGCTTTAGAAAAAGCCTATGTTGAAGGGCAAAAATGTCCGGCGATTAAGTTTCACCTTATTGGAAGAATACAAAGCGTGTGACAAGCGAGTTGGGAATTTAAATGATTCGCTCATGACTCAAAAAGAAAAAAAAAATATGGGGATAAACTATGTGAATTAAGTACTAAGTTCCGTGGTGCTTTGCTCGGGCTCTAGCTTTCTTCTGGCTGGTGGTTGGAAAATACCTTATAGTAACATTTTATCAGTTCTCATCGACTAATTGGAGATGGAATTTGTGGAATAAAAACTTAAACTTGTGGGCTGTTTAGGATCATACATTTCATGTGTTGTTGGTGAAGTACTAAAGATGATCTAGGAAAAGACGAGCAACAAGACAGAACAAATATCAGAAATGACTGGTGTGATAAAAATAAAAAAGAGATAAACAGAACATGATTTGAAAACGAAGAAAGGGGTTATGTAGAAATAGTGTTTTCCAAGGATACGGGGAGTAGCATGAGCTTCCTCGTGCACAACGTGAAAGATGGACATAGACTGGAGAAACGAAGGAAATACTAAAGGAAGTACCCAAGACGGACGTAATTAATTGAGTATGAATATAGAATAAAAAGGGGAAACATATAGTATGGACTTAAAGATGTAGTGCGACGAAACGATAATAAGACAAGACCACTATTAAGACAAATTCGACATGATTTTGGATAAGTTAGAAGTTAGCATTTGATATACAACAAGAGAGAAAGAGTATGAGGCATAAAAGAGTACTGTGTATATGCGACTTCACCTCAGGAATAGTGAAATCTTTAAAGGACAAGGATTGTGGATTTGCGAAACAACTAATGCATTGTGAATTTATTAGAAGAAACGAGACGATATTCGTTGGGATAAAGATAGTATTATAAGAAAGCTTGGGACACTTATAATTAGAATATAAGTGCTACCTAACGGAGAATTTGAAACGACTATAAGCACTAGCTAACTTTCTTCTGGAGATCATTCCGTAAGAGATTGGGACACATGCGTCTTAGCACAACATTTTATCCGTGCATTGACGGATGTCGAGCGTACTATTCGGACGCTAGAAGATATGTTGCGAATTTGTATTATTACTTTTGGGGTAGGTTTGGGATGATCATTTTCCACTTATCGAGTTTGCTTATAATAATAGCTACCATTCTAGTATCCGGATGGCACCGTATGAGGCCTTGTATGGCGGGGAAGTGCGGTCACCTATTGTTTGGTCCGATGTTGGTGAAACTAAGTTAATTAGCCCGGATACGATTCGGCAAGCTATTGATAAGGTAAAGCTTATTCGGAAAGGTTATTAGTAGTCCAAAGTCGGAAGTCATATGCAAATAAATGACATCGACACTTAGAGTTTCGAGATTGGTGATTGAGTGTTCTTGAACGTGTCACCCATGAGGGGCGTAACGAGATTCGGTAAGAAAGGAAAGCTTAGCCCGAGGTATATTGGGCCTTATTAGATTATTCGTAAGGTAGGCAAGGTTTCCTATGAGTTGGACCTACCATCTGATTTAGAAGCAGTGCATCCAGTCTTTCCCGTGTCGATGCTTCACAAACGTATTGGCGACTCTTTTAGAGTAATCCCCCACAGATGATGCCCAGGTAACAGAGGAAATTATCTTATGAGAAGGACCCTATAGCTATGCCTTAATCGCCGAGTGAGAATGTTGCATACTAAAGACGTGGCTTTCATTAGCGTATTGCGGCAATTAATAACCGGGAAGAGATGACACGGGGAGTCAAGAAGGGATGAAGAACCGGTGTCCTTACTTGTTCCCTATGCCTACGGGTGAGCAAAAATTCCTCATTTGATTATATTGATTGGTGGATGAGACTATGTGTTATCGCAATAAAAGAGACTCCCCAAAATCTTTGTAAGACCTTATGAGGCTAGTTTAACATTCGAGGATGAATGTTCTAAAGGGGGGAAGGATGTTAGACCCCGTATTTTTATACCACGGATTATTCATAAGTAAATCAACATAAATCCAATGACAAGATTATTGTTGGATATGAGACAAGGATTTTAATCCCTGATTTTAGTAAGTGCACGACTTGCTTGCAATTTTATTTGGTATGGAAATATTAATGGAAATTTGAGATTAATTTATCATGATTAGATTATTAAGTCATTAGTGGGATCAAGTGGGCCCACAACACATGGCCGAATTTGATTGGTGGTTGAGTAAAAAGTTGACACATGTCCACTTTGTAAAGATGATATATAAGCATAAGTGGATGACTAAGTCATCACTTATACCACAAATTAATCTTGCAAGTTAGGTCTTAGTGAGAGAAGCTCTCAACTTAAAGAGAGAGTTCACGGACTTTGTTCACGGGCGGCACCACTGTTCACGGGCACCGTTCACTTCACGCCACCGTTCTCACGCCATCCCATTTTTGCCCCCTTCTATACAATTAATTGAGAGATTTGAAGATCAAGAGGAGGAAAAATATGGAGGTCATGGCTTTCTTGAAGACATTACATGGTAAAATTAGAGCTTGTCTCTAAGGTAAGATTTAATTCTTTTCTACATGTTTTGGAGGTAGTTTAGACTTGTATAGCTTGGTAGATGTGTGTTAAATACAAAAGGGTTATGTATGTTGATGTTGAATTATAAATTGAGCCGTGTAAGGGGGGTGTTCGAGTAAGAATGATGAATTGATTTTAGTAGCATTATGGAGGAATTAAATGGTTAAATTTAAAGTTGTGTTGTTTTATGGACATGTTGTTATCCTTGCTGAATTGAAAGGATTGAGGGTATGATTATGTTCATATGATTATTGTTGTTGTTATCATGGATTATGTGATGAGAATGAAGGAATTTAATGGTTAGAGTTGGAGTTAAATTTGTTGTGGGTTGTTGTAGGGATTATAATGATAATAATGTGATTTACTTGCATATGGATAGATGATGTAGTTGTGGTGTAGCTGCTGTAGTATTTCATTAAATTTGCTGAAAAGATTGCATTGAATAAGGTATAAGAAGTGTATATGGGCTGCTTGGTGTATTGTAAGTGTTCGTTAGAATTTCGGGCATCGCTATGTTATAGTTGGGGGCTGTTTTGATATGTTGTTGTTCTTGTTGAAATAAAAGAATTGAAGATATGGTTGTGTCCATATGTTATTGTTGGTATTTCGTGTCAACGGGAGAACAATTGAAAATTCGGATAGGCGAATATATAAGGGAAATCTTTGCCGAAATTTCGTAGACAAGTGCTAGTTGGGATTTAAAATTCTAAGTACTAGTAGCTAATTTATGGGTAATTGATAATATTATTGTAGATATTGGAGAGACCGAGACTTGATTCGGAAATTGATTAGCGAGCGATCGAGGTATGTAAAGCCTATCGTTCCTTCTTTTTGACATGATCCGTTTTGGGAGAAACAAAATGTATATGTATGCTTATAAAAAAAAAAAAAAGGATCCTATTCTTGGAGCCACTAGGATGGCTAACATCTTTGACCTCCATAAGCTATTCCATATGGCTGGGTACATATTTTATGATGTTCAAATATTCTATTTATTATGTTCTAGATGTTGTTCGAAAGAAAACGAGAAGACTAAAGCCTTTGATGAATATTTCGATATGAAAATATGGTCTTAAAGTCCCCATTTGATTTGATCCATAATGTTATCCGCAAGTTTATTAGTATGAATATGTGATCCACAATGATGTCCGAAAAATATTTGATATGGCCAAAGTTTGGATATGTATATTTTGGATATGCGCGTATGATTCTAAAGCTCCCTTTGAAGTGCTCCATAATGTTATTTGAAATCTTCTCAATATAAATGGTACTCGAATTTCTAAATACGACTTATGAAATATTTTCGAAGATTCGTATTTCGAAAGTTTGTGACTCTCTTATACTAATTCCAATTGACCCGAATTTTATTTTGAGCCTTCGGATGTCTGTAAAAATATTTGGCTATTGAGTTTGAAAATGGTACTCGAATTTCTAAATACGACTTATGAAATATTTTCAGAAGATTCTGTATTTCGAAAGTTTGTGACTCTCTTATACTAATTCCAATTGACCCGAATTTTATTTTGAGCCTTCGGATGTCTGTAAAAATATTTGGCTATTGAGTTTGAAAGAAATTTATTTATTTATTTATTTATATGCATATGGTTTCCGCACTACTCGCTCGTGCCCGCACTATGATATCGTTCGCCGGTTCCGGCCGGTTCTCGTTGTCGTGCGCATTATGATATACTCCGGTGTTATCTTGTGTTCATGGTTCACCGAGTCCCTCGCTCGAGGGACGGGTTCCACTCATATTTGGTGTGATGCTGTGTATGGCGATATGCTGTGTATGATATGTGATGGAGATTCGGAGATTTGAAACTTTCTGGTGTTATGATGTGTTATGGCGCCATCGACGGGCGGCGACCATATTTCGTGCCCTATGCATGATTTATATTTTGAAGTAACATTTTGATATTTTGGAAATGCATTTACTTTCTCGTACCTCTATTTCGATTTGATCTCGGGTTTGTATATTACATTTTACTCGCTTTGCATACTCGCACATATTTTGTCGACCCCCTTTCTTCGGGGGGGGGGGGGGGGGGGCGCGTTTCATGCCCGGCAGTACGGACGCATAGTTTGGTGATCCACCTGTTTAGGACACCCTCTTCTCGCTAATTGAGTGCTCCTCTCATTCCGGAGCTTATATTTTTGGTATGTATATTCGTCCGTTGCATTGTATATATTTGTTCATGGGTACGGCGGGGCCCTATCCCGTCATATGATTCCGTTTGTCTGTTTAGAGGTCTGTGGACATGTTTTGGTGGGTTGTGCCTACTTCCGTACAGTTGTGTTTGTATATGTTGTGTTTGGGCGATTCCATTCGCCGCGGCAGCCTCGTCGGCCCGCATATGTATATATGTTGTTCTGTTGGTCCTGTGAGGCCTTCGTTGGTATTTTCTGTGCGCAGGGTTATTTTGGATAGTTCGTAAAACAAAGGAAACTCTGCCGAAATTTTTCTAGAAATTATATAAATTTGGAACACAGCCTTGTCGGCTTCTGTTATATACTTGGATGCGTTTGATATACCTTGTGATAGAGTTGATAGGTGTGTTTGGGTGCCCAGATCGGGCACTAGTCACGGCCTACGGTGTTGGGTCGTGACATATTTACAAGGAAAATGCTGTCGAAATTTCTGTAGAATTTGATGTTCGTTTGGAATTGAATTCCTAAATGTCTTCAACTAATGTTCGATATCTATTGACATTATGTAGACCTTGGAGAGCCGAGACTTGAGTTGGGTTAGCTTAGGGAGCGACCGAGGTATGTAAAGCTTACCTTTCCTTCTTTTGGCATGTCTTAGATATGGCTAAGCTATGATACGTTATGAGCTTCGGGGGTAATTCCATTCTTGAAGTCCGAGCGCGTTTACGATGCTTATTTGCTTCTTGATATTGGTATCCTTATATGGTCAAGCTATGGCTTATATGACTTTGTGTGATTGGTTATCAAATGTTGCATAAAAAAGGTTTTGTTTTAAAAAAAAAGGTTTTGTTTTCAAAAAAAGTTTGTAACTACGAACGTCCGTAACTTTCACGGAGCACGAACCGGATGGCTTTGATATGCTCGGAAATGATTCCATGACGTATAATGACTATGATTTCCATAGGCGGGCCCGGATTGGGTTGACGCTCGTCCGGGTCCCGCGTCTTTTCTTTGTGTAATCCTAACGACTTTTTGAAGAGAACTTAATATGACTATCTTTCCGACCCCGAGTATGATCACTTATTTATCTATGAGTCTGAAATAAGGATTTTTATGTATGTGATTTTGATATGTAACTACGGTTTCTGAAGTTCGGTTTGATATGTCCCCGAGTGACGTTCGGAAGGAAATTTGATTTGACTACTGTTTTGGCCTGTAAATGATGGTTCGTTTCAAATAACCTATTAAGTCTTTGTAAATGTTTTAAACTGTATTTGGTTACTTGTGATTCTGCTCGTCCATTCTGTTGTTACATTTTTTGCCGAGTCCCGGGCCGGTATGTGTGATATTGTCCGTTGGATACTTGACCGCGGGCTGTGACATGACCGCTGGATTCTTGGCCGCGGTATGTGTATATGTGATATTGCCGCTGGATTATTGGCCGCGGTATGTGTATATGTGATATTGCCGCTGGATTCTTAGCCGCGGTATGTGTATATGTGGTATTGCCGCTGGATTCTTCGGCCGCGTATGTGTGTATGTGATAGTGCCGCTGGGTTTTTGGCCGCGGAATGTGTATGTGTGATATGAGATGTGATAATGTGATGATGACCTGATTCTATACACCGAGTCCCTCACTAGAGGGTCGGGACACGCTATACACCGAGTCCCTCACTAGAGTCCAGGACACGCTATATGTATATATATGATGGTGATATGATGATTCTAAACACCGAGTCCCTCACTAGAGGGCCGGGACACGCTATATGTATGCATGGTGATGATATGATGATTCTGTTCACCGAGTCCCTCACTGGAGGGCCGGGGCACGTTATATGTTATGTGTGTGTATTCTGAAGTATGAGGTGTATTCTGAGGTATGATATGTATTCCGAAATACGATGTGACACGAAGTCTGATATGATATATGATAACATGATGGTATGATGATTATTTACTCATGTTTCTAAGTCCCCTGATGATTCGAATATGACATGGATATGCACGAATTAGGCTTTAAAAGTAAGTCCCGTGGGTTCGCGTATTGCACTATTTTTCGGTACATCACTTACTTCGGTTATGATTTCGCTTTCGTATTTTCGGCTTTACATACTCAAGACATATTCCGTGCCGACCCCTTTTTCTTCGGGGGCGCGTTTCATGCCGCGCAGTACCCACGATGAGGAGATGATGTTAGCGAAGATGTTCCAAATGGATTGGCGAGCTCCATTTCCTCGAGCGCCGCCGAGTCGAGTACTTTGTATGGTATCCGGAGTTAAGTTAGAGACTTTGCGAGATAGTGTCGTGTGTGTGATATGTCGCTTTTGTGAGCGGTCACGTAAGTTCGATGTATTATTATGCATTATGCTACAGATTTGTTTTGTAATCGGCTATGTAAGCCGATATAACAGTACGCATTATGTTACAGATTCGTTATGACTACAGATTTTATTTGATTTGAAAAAGACGAAAAGTATGATGTTCTTTGAAAATTTTCCTTCTGCATTTTGACGCGTTTTGGGGGCCCAGTATGATTATGGGTGTTACGAAAGTCTGCGGGTTCGCTCGGCCCTAGGTAAGGGTCGGGTGCCCATCACACCCTATCGGATTAAGGGTATGACACTACGTGTGCATAATATCCCATACATGGTTATATCAGCGGATATGTGTATTACGGCAACCAACGTGGCGGTTTATGGAAGGTATTAACCGGACCGGATAGCTAGGTTCAAGTGAACAGAAGAATAAATGGCCCAAATGTTACAGGGCAAGTTGATGCTATTTTCACTAATGGGATAAGCTTGGGAAGTGTTAACATAATAATACTTGGAAAAGGAAGAAAGTGAGTAGACGAATGGCAAGGGGACCTAAATGTCGGAATAAAAGTCTTTGCTAACGGAAATTGGAAAACGCGGACATAGAAAGCAAAGTATAACCAGGAAATAATATAAGTACGCCCCTAAAGGGGAAGCGGGTGCGAGAAATCCATAACGTGGGAGAGATAGAGACAATCAATACCACAACGTATTTGATACGGATACACCTTTGAAAGTAAGATTCCTCGCCGAGATAAGTTAGTAAGACCCAAGCCAGTAAAAGGGGTAGAAGCTAGGGTGGTAAGTGAGATAGTACTGTGGATTAATTGCAGAGATATTGGATGATATGACACTAGGAAGTGGAAGCCTAGAGGGAAATACGACAAAAGAACTACGACGAGTAACTTACGGAGACGCTATGAAAGGTAACGCTACCGTACTGGACTAGGGACTAAAATGTGAGCAATAAGGTTGTTCGCTAATAATACTACGACCCAGGAAAAAGAGAGAAAGAAGAGAGAGGGGAGAAAAATAGAAAACCTCCTATAGTAGGAAGTAGGGAACATCAGATGAGTGAATACAGGAAGGGAAAAGAGTAGGACAGGATAGGCCGTAAGCGAATATTAGGACGGGAGGAATATGTGGAGCAGAGTGAACCAGGAGAAGAAAAGATCGTGACTAAGATTGAATGTACTTTATACAAGTTGTACAAGAGTAGTTACGTTGCTTATGGATGGTTATATGCTAGGAATGGAATCGAGCGAATAGTTAGTGGAGGAGAGGGTTTGGAGTCAGTAGTAACCATACGGTGACAATATTCCGAGTGCGGGCAGGAATGATGTGGGGATGATTTAAGCTAAGTTACCGAGAAGGAATTAGCGCTGAGGACAAACAGGACGGGGTTATGGTGGAACCAAAGATCTAGAGGGCGAATTTAGGTGTTCCAGGAAAGACGTAATAAGATTTGACATGAGGGAGAAGTCTCGCTCAAGACATATCTTGGACCTTATTACATTGTTCGTAAGGTAAGAACGTTGCGTACCAAAGACGTGGCTTCGGTTAAGGTATTGTGACGGAATAATGACAGAAAAGAGATGACTTGAGAAGCCGAAGAGGAGGTAAAGAAGAAATACTATCAGTAGATGAGATTGCATACTAATGCAATAAAGGGAACCCCCCCCCCCCCGGAGGTCCTTATACGACCCTATAAGACTGATTGAACATTTGAGGACGAATGTTCTAAAGGGGGGAAGGATGTTATATCCCGTATTTTGTACGTCGGGATAATCCGAGTCAACTACGATAAGTTAGGGACAAGACTATTCCGGAATACGAAGTCGAGACTTTTGACTATGATCTTGCGTTAAGACCTAAGTGTTTAGGATTTTGTGGCATGGAATATTAAGGAAATTTGGGGCTAAAAGTGCATTTTGGAAAACTTTCAATTCATGAAATTAAAGAGCATGTGGCCGGCCACATATGGTGTGGGCCATGGCCACATGGAAGTTTATTATATGAGACATTGGATGACTTATTAAGTCATATTCATCATCTTCCAACCCAAAGATCTCTAGAAACTTGGAGAAAAAAAATATAGAGGGCCATTCGGCCATACTCAACCGAAGAAGAGCAAGGAGAATTGATCACCAAAAATATTTTTCTTCTAGTTCCTCTACTAATTGGAAGGTCCTCTACAACGTGGAATAGTTGTTGGAACAAGCAAAACACTCATTCTTGCAAGAACAAGTCCTAGCCGTGTAGAAAAGTGGAGTGAAGAAGGTAAGATTTAATCTTCTCTTTTATATGTTATGAATGGTTGGTGCATGTCGTAGTATGTGGAAAGGAATGAAATTCTTGAAAATATGGATGTTAGGGTGTAGCCGTGTGTGTGTGTGTGTGTGGCCGTGTATAGGTGTGTTGGGTAGGGGTGGTGAATTAATTGTATTTAGCATGTTTGGGTATTGTTGTAGTGTATGGAAATGGATAAAAATCATGGAAGATTGTGTGATGAAGTGATGGCCGAAAATGGATGGTTTTGTATGTTAAGGAATGAACAAATTTTATGTGGTGTTTTAGTTGTTGTTGCTATGGATTTTATGATGATAATGAAAGTTTAATGAATCAAATTGAAGTTGTAATTGTTGTGGGCTGATTTAGAAGTTTACGTGATTCTTGTGTAGATTCTATGTTTATGGTAATGACATTGTTAACGTATAGATTGTTGGTGTAGTTCGTGAGTTTTGGAAGAAGGAAATGTGTTAGTGTTGTTTACGTTGAGTTGGGGAGATTTCGGGTAAGGTGGTGGTGTGGTTGGATTGTTTGAAATCTCGTGTGAATTGTTTAAAGTGTTCTTGAATATTATTTGAATGGTTTCGGATTAGTAATTGAACGTATGAACGTTGATATTGGTCTGAATGTAAGTGGTTGAGTTGAATATAATGAATGTTGTTGAATCATGTAGTAAAGGGTTGCTAATGTTAGAATACGTTTAGAATTGGTTATTGATGTTGCTAGTATGTTGTTGGTATGGTTGTTGATGAATTTAGCCGAGTTGAATTCTCGGGGTTGTTGCATTTACAGGGGAAATGCTGCCCGAATTTCTGTAGAATTTGGTGTTCGTTTAGAATCGAGTTCCTAACTGCCTTTAGCTAATGTTGGTGTTTAATGGCGTATTGTAGATCTTGGGAAGTCCACGACGTAAGTTTGGATTAGCTTGGAGAGCGGACAAGGTATGTAAAGCTCACCCTTTCTTTCTTTGGCATGTCTTAGACGTAAGGGAAATATCATACGAGCCTCGGGGTGATTCTATTCTTGCGATCCGAGCGTGTTTCCAACTTTATTCACCTCTTGATATTAACATTCTTAATGTAGACATGTTATGATCCTTGTGTCCTTTGTATGTTTAAATTTTAAGTGTTACATAAGGAATTTTGTTCTTAAAAAGATTGCGAAACTACGAACGACCGTAACTTTCACAAAAGGGCTCGGATCGCCTCGATATGCTCGTAGAAGGTTCCGTAGTGTATGATGACTCTAACTTCCATAGGTGGGCTCGGATTGGTTGGATACTTGTCCGTGGGCCCCCGAGACGTTCCTTTGTATAGTTCTAACAGTTTGTTTGAAAGAACCTAATATTCTTACTATTCCGTCCCCCGAGTATGATTACTTATTTAACTACCGAGTCTGAAATGAGGATTGTTATGCATATGATTCCGATACATAGCTATGGTTTCTAAAGTTCGGGTTGACATGTTCCGGGAGATGTCCGAAAGGTACTCGATATAACTATTGTCCCGATTTTCAAATGATAGTTCGTTTAATTTATTTCATCGAGTCTTTGAAATGATTTATGTGCAAATGGTTTCTCACTACTCTGCTCATGCAAAGCTCAATATGTCTTTCACTGAGTCCCGGGCCAGGACATGCATTCGTGCACGTTCCACTGCATTATTCACCGAGTCCCTCACTAGAGGCCGGGACACGCTATATATATATATATATATATATATATATATATATATATATGATGATGATGATGTGACGATGTGATGAGATGGGGATGGCGGCCAGGATGGCATCTGATGATTCTATTCACCGAGTCCCTCACTAGAGGGCCGGGACACGCTATGTATATGCATGTATATATATGACGATTATTTACTTATGTTTATGATATGATCATGCATGATTTATGTTCAAAGGTAAGCCTTTCTGGTACTGTACTCATGTTCCATACTCTCTATTTCAGTACGATTTTGTTTACGGTATTCTATGCTTTACATGCTCAGTACATATTCCGTACTGACCCCCCTTTCTTCGGGGGCTGCGTTTCATGCCGCGCAGGTACATATACTTGTTTGGGTGAGCCGCCAGCTTAGGGTTCCTACTTAGCGGACTTGGAGTGCTCCTTTGTTCCGGAGCCTACACTTTGGTACGCATCCTTTTGTTGTATATATGTCTATGTCCATTCGGGGGCACGGCGGGGCCCCCGTCCGTCATATGATTCTGTTATTACTCTTAGAGGCCTGTAGACATAAATGTGGGTTGTGGGTAGTAATGTTCAGTTGTGTATGCGTTTTGTACATTCCCAGGTTATATGTATGATATATATGTGTATACGCGTTCCCGCGCCTTTTTGTTCGTATAAGTTCTTATCACGTTCGCTATGGATTGGTTGTAGTTGATAGGTGGGTACGAGTGCCCAGCTCGGGCACTAGTCACTGCCTACGGGGCTGGGTTGTGACAGTGACATCAACGGTGCCAAGTCTCATTATAATCAATCCGAACCAGAACATCACAATAGTATCACAACATATCACCAGAAACCAAAAGGTACAGTGCAATGCAATAATGTATGTATGATAAATGCAATTCATATGCACTGTACACATGTACTCTGACAATGGAACATCATTTTTCGGCAGCATAATCCATGGGGGACCCGCGAAGTCCATGTACCACTCGCTCCAGAAAAGTGACCTCGAATCATGAGTACTCTCTCGATCCCGACAAGAAACCTCGGGCATCATACACTCATTCATTCTCGGGAAGAAACCTCGGGCAACGTACACTCAGTCCACTCCGATTAATGACCTCAGATCACGAACTCTCATATCTTTCTTTTACACTCTTCGACAGAAACCTCGGAGGCTACACTCTCTCACTTACCATCATCAGTACCATAACCATGAAATATCAATGAATCATGGAAATGAGTATGAATTTTATGCAATGTAATATCAACAACCAATTCAATCCCAAACAGTACCATCCAGGGCACACTAGTAATATCAATAATAAAGCAACACAATAAGCCACAACGAAATAACATTCTCATCTTAATGCCGATCAAGTAAAGTACCGCAATATCATAGTCATGATATATCACTAGTCACAATAAGGTAAACCATAACCTACCTGGAGAGCTGAACAACAAAGTCTCCAATAATCAAAACCTAGTCTTTCCCTTCCTTTCAGCCTTGAGGTAATGGAAGTCTAAACATATTCGAATCATGAAATTAGAATCAAGAAGAAACATCATCAAGCCTTATTTCTATTCAAGACCCAAATCCCGACCTATGGAATGGGGTTTATGAACTAGAAAGATGGAACAAGGAATCTATAGGTCTCAACAAGAAATTAATGTTCTAGGTGATCAATTCTCATCAATTATAAGCTAGGAAACTACCAAATCACTTAAATTCGGGTTCTAGGCAAAATCCCCAAATTTGGGTATGAACCCTAGCTTCCAATTCCATAAATTAGCTACTAATTAGGAAGGAATCATGCAATAATGGATTCTAATCATCAATTTCATGCTTAATGAAGCTAACCCAATACATAAATCAATATATAATAGCCTAGAGTGAAGAACCCATTGAACCCTCTTTTAGTCCTCAAGCTCTTAATGAAACTAGCATGATAATGGATTTCTAAGGTGATAAAGTAATCATGGAAGGGAAGGAAAGTGAAGGGACTTACCACAATGATTTTCCCATAAGAATTGCCTTGAAATGCTCCCAATAGCTTAGTTTTTGGAATGGTAATGAATGAGGAACTTAGGGCTTTTAACACTCATTTAATGAATCTAACTGCCCGACACCGCTTCCGCACATACTCTATCACTTCGACGGTCCCCTGACCGCTACAATGGTCCGGCCCAATTCACACTTGGGTGCTACAAAGACAGGGCAACCACTAAAGCAGTACCACTGCCGTGGTACTGGTGCCGCCATAGCGGGCACCAGACACCAGAATCCCCAAGTTTCACAATCTTAACCTGAAATCCAGACTATCACCCTAGGCGATGAAGGGAAAAGAACGGAAAAGGGCCTGAGTCGGCAAACAATGGAGGATATCAGCTACGTATGTCGAACTCAGTCTCTCAAGTGGCCTCCTAAATAGGACGATGCTTCCATTGCAAATTCACAGAAGTTATCTCCTTAGACCTCAACTTTCGAACCTGCCTATCCAAAATCGCAATAGGCTGCTCTTCATAAGTCAAATTCTCATCAAGCAATACCGAGTCCCAACGAACAATATAAGTATCGTGGGCATGGTATTTCTTCAAAGATAGGCATATGAAAAACTGAATGAATGCTTGCAAAACTAAGTGGCAAGGGCAACTCATAAGCAACATCGCCCATACGATTAAGGATCTCAAACGCAAACTCTACCAACGGCAAGTACTGATCCCTATGACCACCTGTAAGCCGTAAACATATCCTCAAGCACCTGAATGGTCCCCTCGGACTGCCCATCGATCTGGGGGTGGAAACTTGTACTAAGATCCATTCGGGTACCCAACTCATCATGAAAAGCTCTCCAGAAATGGTAAGTGAAGATAGTACCTTGATCAGATATCATAGAAGTGGGAACCCTATGCAATCTCATAATATCACGAATGTACAACTTGGCCAACTTCTCTGCATAATAAGAAACCTAAATCGGAATAAAATGAGTGGACTTAGTCAACCGATCAAATATCACCCAAATCGAATCAAACATACCCAGGGTCTTCGGAAGACCCATAACGAAATCCATGGCAATCCTCTCCCACTTCCACTCGGGAATGGGCATCCTCTGAAATACACCACCGGGCCATTGATGCTCATGCTTAACTTGCTGACAATTACCACACTTAGCCACAAAATCAGCTATATCCCTCTTCATACGACCCTGCCAGTAATGCTGCCTCAAGTCCCGATAAATCTTAGTCGCTGTTCGATGAATGGAATATCGAGAGCTATGGGCCTCAGTCAAAATCAAATGAATCAGTCACTAACATGAAGAACGCACACGCGCCCCTTAATCCTCAAAGTACCCTCGGAATCAATCATGGCCTCGTTGGCCTTACCTCTCAGAACCCTATCTAGAAACTTGCTCAACTGAGCATCCTCAAACTGATGAGTCCTGATCGGATCTAACAAGGACGATCTTGCCTCCACACAAGCTAAAAATCTACCTCGGGCTGAAATATCAAGGCGAACAAAACTTTTGGCCAAAGTACAACCTCCATGGCCAACGGACGCTCAGAAACAACAAAACAGGCTAAACTCCCCATACTCATAGCCTTGCAACTCAAGGCGTCAGCAACAACACTAGCTTTCCCTGGATGAAAAAAATCGAGATGTTATAGTCCTTTCAGGAGCTCTATCCATTGGCGTTACCTGGAATTAAGATCTCTCTGGGTAAACACGTGCTGAAGGCTATAGTGATCGGTGAAAACCTCACAGTGGACACCATACAAGTAATGCCTTCAGATCTTCAAAGAGAATACCATGGCTAACAACTCCAAATCATGGGTAGGGTAGTTATTCTAATGGGTTCTCAACTGACAAGAAGCATAGGCTATGACTCTACCTTCCTGCATCAACACAACACCCAAACCCCCATGGGTACGCCTCACAATAGACTGAGAAATGCTTGCCCTCCACGGGTATGCTAGAATCGGGGCTGAAGTCAAAAAGGTCTTGAGATTTTGAAAGCTCTCCTCACAATCATCGGACAACTGGAAGGGAACATCCTTCTGAGTCAATTGGTCAACGACGAAGCAATAGAAGCAAAACCCTTCATAAATTAGCGGCAGTAACTGGCCAACCCCACAAAACTACCAATCTCAATCATAATAGTGGGCTCGCCCAATCCCTCACAGCCTCAATCTTTTGAGGATCAACCATGATCCCGTCCTTAGCCACAACGTTGCCCAAGAACCCCACAGACCCCAATAAAAACTCGCGCTTCAAAAACTTAGCAAAAAGACTATTCTTCTTCAACAACTCAAGTACAGTCTGAAGATGGATCTCATGCTCCTCTCTACTCTTGGAATACACCATGATATCATTGTCACGACCCAACCTCGTAGGACGTGACTAGTGCCCGAGCAGGACACTCGTATACATACCTGTTAGATATAGTCAACCCGAAACTAAACACAATATGGAAGCTTGCAAAGACAAGACGTTATCTCAGAACGTCACATATATATCGAGGTAACTATCTCTATGAGTCACAACCAATCAAGCATGACATGTCCACCCTGCGCAAGGTCGCCACTACATACGGAACATGCCAAAATATATACGCAAGCCGATAAAGAGCCGCCACTACATACACAGAACATCCCCAAAATAAGTCATATTGACACGGGTGAATAACATCTACATACAACCCACATATGTACGGACACATAAGGCATCGACCGATAGTGAAATATGACGAGACAGTGGCCCCCACGGCTTGTACCCCTGGATAAACATATATATACATCAAAAGATCTGTACCAAAAGTCTAGGCTCCGGAACAATGGAGCACTCCAAGACAGTAGAGTAGAAGTCCTAAGGCCGGGAGGATACCAAATCGAGTATCCGTACCCGCGAGCATGAAACGCGGCCCCCGAAGAAAGGGTCGGGATATGGGATATGTACTGAGTATATAAAGCATGAAATACAATAAAGAAGATCATAACTGAAGTAGAGATTCCAGGAAACAGGTATGATAATCAAGAAATCACTGTACCTATGCCTTATGAAATAAAATCATGCATAGCTATATCATATACCATATCCGGCACATTGTGGACTCAGTGAATAAGTCATAAACATGTATACCATGCCGGCCCATCATGGGACTCGATGCCATCATCACATCATCATATCATCATATATATATATCGTACCCTACCCTACAGTGAGGGGACTTGGTGAATAATGCGGTGAAGCTGTGTACGATAACATACTACGGACTCGGTGAAAGATATAAGACAACGTGCACACGAGCAAGTAGTGAGCAACAATATGCAAACTAAATCATCTGTGACTCAATAGAATATGTGATGAACTAACACTCGAGTATCGGAAGACGACAGGTCATGTCAAGTGTTCTTTGAATGTCACGTATAGATTATATCAAATAGAATGTTACACCTCGCATTTTGGTACGTCGGAATATTCTAAGGTTCCCAGAGTGAGTTAAGCTAACAAGGTTATTTTTTTTTCCGACTTTGTGTTAAGGCATAAGTCATTTATGATTTTAGGGGATGGAAGTATTAGTAAAAATTTGGAGTTAAAAAGTGGAATTATGGAAATTAGTATTTCATGAGATATGGGACTAAAAATGAATTATGGAAGGTTGAACACTTCATGAAAACTTGGGGGCCAAAAGTGAAGATTTGGAGACTTAAAAATTCAAAAAAAAAAAGAGAAAATGAAGGGAGGTGGCCGGCCACATGGTGATGTGGGCCATGGCCACATGTTGTAATTACTTAAGGGGCTAGGATGATGATAAAAATCATCCTTATCATTTGTCTCCTAGAAACTTCAAGAAAAGAAAGAGATGGAGAAAAAGAAAGGAGAAAAACAGCCATAAGGGGCTGGCCGAACCAGCCCCATGATATTGATCATGGAAAATTTTTCTTTCTCTAGTTTTCCACTAATTGGAAGGTCCTTTGTCTTGTGGAGTAGTTGTTGGAAGAAGATAACCATTTGTTTGAAGAGAACAAGTTAGCACAGAATGGGAAAGCCAAGGGAAAGAGGTGAGTTTGATCTCCCTTTACATGTCTTATAGATGCTTGTGGATATTGTAGTGCGTGGAAACGAATGAAATTCATGGAAATATAGAAAGTTCAAAGGTTGTAGCCGTGTAGTAGTGTGTTGTAACCATGTGTATGGTTGTGTAGGAATGCCTGAAGAACTAATTGAATTCAAGATGTATTGTATCTTGTTTTAAAAAAAAAAAAAATTCGTTACGCATTTATGGCCGGTTAGGCCCATTATGACTACGAGTACTATGAGTACGTAGGGTTCGCTCGGCCTAGGTAAGGGTCGGGTGCCCATCACACCCTATCGGGAATTGGGAGTGTGACAAAGTGGTATCGGGGAGCAGGTCGGTCCAAGGTTGTACGCGCAGTCGTGTCGGTGAAGTCCCGTTTGTGGTGTGAAGCGCGCACGTTTATAAACGGAGGCTACGGGCATCTAGGATGGTTACTCTTCTTTGGCATCTTAGATCGTCCGTAGAGCCAAGTTATAGGAAATGAGGTCCTTGTACTAATCTTTGATTTCGAGCGTGGAATGATATTGACGGGCGTGAAGCGATCGGCGGTATGGAAGGTTACAAAGCACGCGAGTAAGCAAGAAAATGTGAT
This sequence comes from Lycium ferocissimum, assembly GCF_029784015.1. NCBI lineage: Eukaryota > Viridiplantae > Streptophyta > Magnoliopsida > Solanales > Solanaceae > Lycium > Lycium ferocissimum. The sequence continues at coordinate 252 of NW_026727890.1, read as the reverse complement.
ATGTGTAGTCGTCTTGAGCATATGAGGTAGGTCTAATATCTTCGGACCTTTGTGAATATTGAGAGCCCTGTGTGGCTATGATACGATATGAAATATGATATGATGTGTATATATGATGATGGCCCTGTGAGGCACTGTTGGTATTTCCTGCGTGCAGGTTTTGGAATAGTAAGAAATACGGGAAACTCGCTGAAATTTTTTTCCGTAAATAATATAAGGATGAGATACAGGTTGGAAAATATATTGCAAACG
>NW_026727889.1:0-30107 GCF_029784015.1 Lycium ferocissimum | reverse complement strand
ATATTCGTACTCATATTGTGTCAAAACATAGCATATTCGTATATTTGAGTCATATACATAGTTTTTATAAAGAAACTGGCCCGAAGGTTGGGTTTTCACATCCCCGGCCCTTAATCCAGTCTACCCCCCCCGGCTCGGGTTGTTCATAACGCGAAGGCGCCAATATGTATAGATAATATATATATATATATATATATATATTTTTTCCGTATTCTATGGGCCAATAAGCTCGGGGTTCAAATCCCCTTTCGGGCAAAATACTAAAAAGCTCATATTTTATCTTTACCCTTTTTTACTATCGTATTCATTACATTCTATCTTTAGAAATTATCGCGAAAAGGGAACTTACTACAATCGTATCATTTGACGTCATAATCTTAGAGCTTCTAAAAAGGGATCATTGGAGAATATCGTAACTCGTAGAAGGAAAACTTTGGCCAAAGAACCATCCCTTATGAAAGAAGGGTTAGCCTCAACACCTTTCCATCAACTATTCTATCACTTGCCGTTCTTCTTCAATACGTTCTACCTTCTTTAAGTGCATACTCATATTAGATAATGGATAGCTTAGCATTATTTTCATTTCCTAATATATATTGTCACGACCCCCCCCGTAGGCGGGGCTAGGCCCCGTGGGGCACCCAAAACCCTATAAAACGCTATCACAAGGTTAAAAAGGCACTGGCTTATTTCAAATTTGAAAATTTCCAAAAAATTTCGAGTTTTTTTTTTTACGGACACCAAAAAAACCCCTGGACGAAATACCAACAAAGGCCCAAAAAAACCAAAAATTAAAATACATTGCGAAGGGATCCCCAAAAAAAGGGACAACAAAAAGGGGGAAAGTGGCAAAACCCAAAAAACATGAACCCCCAAAACGAAAAACTCATATGACGGGATGGGCCCGCCTTTTGAACAAATATATACAATGCAAAAAAATATATACCAAAAAATAACCCAATGAGGGGAGCACCCCGAACCTAAACGTGGACCCAACGGGTCCGTACCGGGATGAAACGCCCCCAAAGGGGGGTCGATAAATATGTAAAGTAGCAAAGCGAAATGTAATGAAATGAGATCTCAAATAAGGAGAAAGTAAATGCATTTCAAAATATCAAAATGTTAAAAAAAATATAAATCATGCAGGGGAAAGGGAAATGGAAAACCCCGTCATGGCGCCATAAAAAGCATAACACCAAAAGTTTCAAATCTCCAAATTTCCCCTCCTATCATACACGATTCGCCTCCGCATCACACCAAATATGAGGAACCCCCGACGAGGAACTCGAACCATAAACACGAAACACCGAATGTTCATAATGCGCACGACAAAAACCCCCGGAAACCCGAACGATACTGTGGGGAAAAAGGGGAAAAAAGGAGTAATCATATGCTAAAAATCATTATCTAAACCAAAAGAAAAGTAAAATAGTCTTTCAAAATCGGAATAATAATTATCACTTTTGTTTCAAAGGTTATCGAATTCACAAAAAAGGGGTCGCGGGACCCACGGCCCAGATAGACCCGAACCGAGCCTTAGAAAACATACTCATTCTATATCATACAAACTCCTACAATGTTTCAAAGCAATCCGAGCTTTTAGAAAGTTATGGGCGTTTGTAGTTTTAGAATGAAAAAATAATTTCTTTCCAAAAAATCATTTTTTAAAAACCTTTTACAACTTGTGAATTCCAAGGATAAAAGGACCAATGTTATGAAAAGACAAAATCCAAGAAAAACGAACATAGACAAGCTCGGATTTCAAAAAGGGGCCGAGGCTCTATCATAGCCTACTTTAACAAGGCATGCCAAAAAAAAGGGGTTTCTTTACATACCTCAAACGTCTCCAAAATGATCCACACTCAAGCTAATCCAAACTATGATTGGGGGGCCCACGATCTAAAAATAAGCCATAAAATAAACATTAGCTAATGCTTTTGGCCAAACCAAATTCGCCTAATTTAAAATTTGGGCACTTTCCCCCAAAAAGGCCCCCCCCAGAATTTAACCGGGCCCTATCAATCAAGAAAACCCAATAAACAACCTAGCAACATCAACAACCAATCCCAAAACAATACAATAACAATAGCTTTCTTTTCCATTATTCAACAACTTCATAAATTAATTCAACGGTTACATTCAAACATTATGCTTTTATATTCACATACCAACCCGAACCCAAACCAACAACATTTCAAGACATTCTAAGCAATTCATAAAACATTTCCCACAAATCCAAGTTTTTCTCCAATTCAAAAATTAAAGAAGCAAACCCCTTTTTTTTTTTTTTCATTTTTAAATCATGTTTTTTCCACAACCATTTAACAATGCTATTCTCTTATACCAATTACATTAAATATACAATAACCTCCCAAAAAATCCCAACATTAAAACATCATTTTGAGTCAATAACCCTTCATTTCCAACCTAGAATTCATAGCAAGACTAAAGTTGCAATTATTCGTTCATTGTGATATAATTGACCCCTTTCAATCAACACTACACTCCCCATATATATTTCCCCTTGTTCTTCACCACAATGATCATAATAAATAACTAAGCATTAATTCAAAATTTAAACACAACAAACAACACCCATTTACACGGCTCAAGCTCCACATACACAACTCACTTCCCAAATTTCCCCTATTTCATGATGTTAACCTATTAAAAACTACAACATGAATATAACCTTCTAACAAAACAAAATCAAATCTTACCTTTTTTTCTTAAAATTTCCCAAAAGCCTAGGGTTTTCCCAAAAAATGAAAAATAATAGGTTTATCGCTCCCAAGTCTTCCACGCTACTTGGGAACTCAATATGTGGGTTTCATCAATGGAATAATTTTAAAAGGGCAAGAAAGGGGGGTGGATTTTTCTTTACGGGCCCAGAGCTTCATGGAGGGGGGTTTTTCCCTTTTCTCTATTTTTTCTAAGTGTGGGGATATAATTGAAGACTTGTTCATCCCTTAACTAATATTAAGTGCATTGTTGTCCCTTGGCCCCATTAATGGTTGTTCCCAAAAGATGACACAAAATTGTGGGGCACCAACCCATACACCCACTGGAAAAAGTGGATGATTTTCCACTTCCCAAATTTTTTCACTTTTGGTCCCAAATTTTTCTAATTGTTCCTACCAATAAATTCAACCCAAATTTTATCTCAAAAAAAAAAACGAAGGGCAAAACCCACTTTTTATCCCGAAATAGTTTTTTCCTTAACTTATCATAATTAATCCGGATTGTTTCCCAAAGCAAAAATACGGGGTTTTAATATATATCAACTCCCAAACATCAATAATAACATTCACCTATCACACAATAGCCCTTTTGCCAACACATTACTCTTATTTACAATTCACTTAAATTTATCCCTATTCATTTATCTACAATACGTTCATTCACATACAATGTCGATTCCATACTCTCAATATCATTTATAACATGATCTATTCATAATGTATCAAGAATCTAACCTTTCCCAAAACTTTACTAAAAACCCATACTATTCACACATTCAGCCCCTTTTCCTATTTCCTTATGTAATCCAAGTGTTTCAACTTCCAAATACTTTAAACAACATGGAAACACCATAAAACTTCCCTTTAGATGGTGGGGGCTGAACCCGGTTGCATATACTCCGAGCAAAACCCTAGATTTTCCTTCACTTGAATTCCTTGTTTTTGATAACTTTAAGGGGTTTGTTACTTTGATTCACTTTATTTATGATAAAACCTTTTATTTCCTTGGGTTCTTGTTCATAAATGTATGTAATGCCCAGAGGCTTTTGAGAGAAGTGGAGAAGTGTTGGAAATGAAATAATAAGTTGGAATCACTTTATAAACTTAAAAAATTTCACCGCGGGGGTTCCACGGTCCGTGGGAAAATAACCTCGTGGCGGGCGTGGTTCGACCACCGCCCCTTCTTTGGGGAGTTCCCCGAACCCTCCCCGGGCCGTGAAATATTATATGGGTTGGAAATCCCTAAAATTATTTCACCAAAGTTGATCCCCCTCGTCTCGTTTTATCCAATCCTTATGAAACCTTCAGCACTTGTTTACGTCATTAACAATGTAAGGGCGTTATAAATCTTCCCCAACACATCATTAAGTTGTCATCAACTTTACCTTTAAAACCTTTTTTTATACTTATCGTAGCATTGCCTTCTCTTGGCAAATTTCGCTAACATCAATGTCTTTAAAATCTTATTTAGAATCAAAATGCTATTTCTTACTTATTGAAAAATCGATACTTTGTACTTTCATTAGCCTTTCCCGTGACACGAAACGGGTGTAACAAAAAATTACAAGTATAAAAGGGTGAAATTCTTGTAACACGGATGATTTTGGAATTCGTACAATAGATTGAATGATACGTTAAAAGATATAGCCCCCAACATGTGAAGTGGGCCCCCTGATGGGGTTTTTTTAAAGGAAATGAAAAATTTATAGGACAATTTTGTGAAGTTAACCACAACTCAAGAAGGCCCCTTTTGACCCAAAACCAACGGGAAGCTTCCGAAAAGATGTTTTTAAGTTACTTTTCAGGATCCGACTTCGGAGGCCATAACCCATCATTTTTTGGGGAAATTTTGGGGGAAACTTCAAACATAAAAGTTGAAATAATTGAATTATCTTTCCAACCATAGGTCGGGGCCTTTCCACATTTTTGGGGAAAAAAAGGTATGGACTTTTTAAGAAAAAAAGGTCAACCCGGGAAAGGGGGCCGGGGCCCAACCCGACCCAAGTCGGGTCGGCCCATTTCCCCCTTGCTATTTAAGGGATTTTTAACCCTTATCACCCTCATTACATACCAAAAAGTCCATAACATGGTAGAGAGAGGGGTGAGAGGAGTTTAGTGAAAATAAAACAAGGGTTCGCTGGGTTCGGGGGCCCCGAATCGCGAGGCTCGGGGAAGGGGGATAAAGGAAGTAGGTTTTTCCCCATCATTTTAAGCTAAAAATTGAAGGGGGGGGATGTTTTTTTGGTTTTGGGCCCATATAAGGTATGTTTAAGATGTTAATGATATTCTTACCATGATCATTGATAGATTTGAGGGGTTAGAATAGAGAGAATGACGTTGAAAGTTCGGAATTTTTTGGATATCAAATGACTTGTGTCTTTCGGGGGGTTGTTATGAATTGTTTTGGGGGCTGGAATATCATGGGATTGGCTGTAGTTGTTGTTGTTGTATTTGTTGTTATACTATGTATATACAAAAAAATTTAAAGGGGGTTCCAAGCATAAAAGATAGGAATGTATTTTGGGCTTTTTTGGGAGGTGATTTAAGAGTGGATTTGATTCTATTGGGATAGTATTTGTTGATTTTGTTTTTGGGATTGTGATAGATATTTTGGCTAAATTGGAATCATGAGGATTATTAAGTTTTTAAAAGAAGATGCTACCCGAATATCGTTAGATTTCTAAGTAATTAAGGAGGTTTGAAAGAGTACCCCAAATTTAAATTTTTTGGCGCATTTGGTATTATTTGTAGTTTGGGGGTTCAACCTAAGTTATGGTTAATTTGAGAAGGACAAGGTATGTTAAGGCTTTTCCCTTTTTCTTTTTTTGGAGGTCTATATAAACAAACAAAACCCCAACGTAAAAACCCAAAAAAAAAGCCCTATTCTTAGAAATACTAGAATGGCTAATGTTCTTGTTTTTTAAAGCTATTTCATTATGCCCCCGATACGTGTCTATTTTTTCCCCCGTAGTCCTTTTTTGATATTATAATCCATAGTGACATTCGAGGGGTTATCCCTTGTTATTAAAAAAGAGTTCTAGAAATAATTTTAAGTCTCACTTGTTTTCATTTGTTTTACAAGTATGTTAAGGCCATCATTTCTTTTTTTTTGGCATGAATTACATAAAAAGCGAACGAAAGATAATACAAAATTTCCCAAAATTAATTCTATTTCCCTCGGGTACTTGACATGATAGTTGTCTTTGATTCTCAAGTTTTGGGTTCATTCTAAATTATTCTATTTAGCTCGATGATGACATAGTTTGCATATGGTTGCTCATGATATTCTACTCGTGCATGCCTTGATATACATTCACCGAGCCCCGGGGCCGGGGTATGTATTCGGGGGACGCCACCGCATTGTTCACCGAGCCCCTCACTGTGGGGCCGGGGAGGGATTATATGATTATTTTATCGAGTCCCTAAACTAGAGGGACGGGTAGGGTTTTCCCGGGGGATTATTTCACCGAGTCCCTCACTAGAGGGGGGTACGGATATTTTATATTTCACCGAGCCCCTTAGTATGGGTGGGGTATGGTATATATTTACATTTTTAGTCATTGCCTTTTGGGGGCTATTCATATTCGTGTGATTTCTCATACATTCATTATGGTTTTGGCCCTATCCTTTATGATTACCGGGTTCCTTACATACCAAGACATTATTCGTACCGACGCCCTTTTGTTCGGGGGCGCTGGGGTTTTTCCCCCCAAAATCCCATATTTTTTTGGTGTAAAAGTATTTCCCCTTTGGGTTTGGTTGGCTATCACCCGGGTTTGGGCAAACTCCATTTTCCCTAGAGCGGTTTTAGTCATTAGAGTTATAAAGTGGGAAATTTGCATTTTTCCGGGCTCCGTTTCCCGATTCATATGATTCTTTGTTTACTCAGAGACTTTGTAATGTTGTCATTTTGTTAGTATGTTTGAGACCATTGATTTGGCCCCAGTAGGCCATATGTAAAAGATGACTTACTCGATTTTTGTTTAAATTTGAGTATCGCCGTAAATTTCTCTCGGTTTGACGAAAAGTACCTTATTATATTTCAAAATTTTTTTTTATATGCCCAAAGCCATTATGTGAATGCCGAAGGGGTTCGCTCGGCTCTAAGTAAAGTTGGGTGCCCATCATGCCCTATCGGAATTGGGGTGTGACAAGTGGCATTAGAGCGATTCGTCCTAGGGTTGTACGCAAAGTCGTGTCTAATGAAGTCTTATATTTATGGTGTGCTTGGCTTGTTTATAAACAGGAGGCTACAGGGCATTTAGGATGGTTACTTTTCTTTCATATCTAAGATCGTGCGATAGAGCCAAGAGATAGGAAATGATATCCCTTATTTACTAACCTTTGATTTCAGCAGAAGAGTCGTGTCGACAAGAGAAGGTAAATAATGATGCTGGGAGTTACATAGGTAAGATATTTCATTGAGGCTACGTGACCAAAATATGTATTTATATGATAATGGATTGGTTGTCATAGAGGTAAGTCGGTGTAAGTATAACGAAGATTGATTAAATGTATCTCTTGATGATAAGTTCGATTATAAGTTTGTGAACGAGGAGAAGAAGGCTGAAGGAATCGGTAAAATGATAGGTAACGGTAAGCAGGGTGTATGCCAGATATGGTATGCATGTTGCAGGTATGATTGAAATCTGCAGTTAAAGATTGAAAGGAAAAGTAAACAGGAAAGTATAACAGGTACAGTTTGAGTTGGACATACGAGGTAAGTTCATCATTTTCATATTGTTGTTGATATTGGGAGCCACCACGTGGCTATCGTATGATATATATATGTTATTACCTTGTGGTATTGTTGGTATTTGCTGCGTGCAGGTTTTGGATATTAAGAAATATAGAGCAAACTACTGCAAAATTTTCCTAAATTTAAAGGAGATAAGATATAAGCTTGTAATATGTCCTAACGGGAAAGGATGTTGTGTAAAAAGTAATGGAAAGACGGAATTAAGTTAGGAGTATCGTTGACAACTACAAGAGAGATGAGTTAAATGTTGTTGAATTGATAGTAACGGTAATTATAAGATCGACATTGATATGGTAAAGAGAAATACTAGAGTAAATTAGGGAGAGTGGTAGTACTAAAACATGACATAGAAGAGAAAGAGGTAACTCCAATAGAGTGTGATATTTGAAGTATTGATTAGATGGATAAGCACAGGTAAAATACGACAAGTCTATTAGCAAAATAAAGTAACAGCATGACTGAGACAGGGGTACAAAGTACGAAGGGTTATATTGAATGTGAATACATTGGTGAGACAACTTATAGGGTAAGCATAATAGGGATGATCGAAAAGGAGTAACGAGGTTAAGTATGCTTACTTCACGAGGTTTATTCTATTTTATAAGCGGTACCGAATGAGATCAAGAAGTGGCACTCTATAGAGTTGATTATGATCAGGATATAACGAGAACGTAGCAAGAACTGTAATACAAATTAAGTAAAGTATAGCGAGGAAACGACTAAAGAGGTGACATGTTCTATATGAATGAAGAGTGAATGCAAGTATGAAACCAATAAGCGAGCCATGGGGGCGATGTAGATAAGAAGCTTATAAGACCTTGTTAGGGGAAAGTCCAACATAGGGGTTTCGCAATGGCGAAATGACAGCGAGCAAAGGATAAAGAAGTCAACTTGAAAAAGAAATCGAGAGAAAAGTGATATGGCAAAAGTAGTAACAGTTTGTGATTTTTATAAATCGAATCACGAGTGATATCTTTGGCTGGATGTAAAAGATCAAGACTACGGGAAGGTGAATAACAAAATAGAATGATTGTTAGGAAAAGGATCAGCATAATAAGGATAAGAGGGGATGATCAGAGTGAAAAGAATAAGTTTTGGAAGCAAAAAAAAAAATGGATTGTATAAAAGTAATATATTCTAAAGGATAAAGCTGTACTGAGTTAAGAATAGGATTCCTTGTGCGAGGAATAAGCGATTGATTATAAAGCAGGAGGTAATATAGATAAATTGAGGAGGAAAGAATTTAAAGGAATAAGTATAGATATAGAAAGAAAAATGTGGCCATGAGTTATGAGTTTATCGTATGACGATAAGCGATAAAGCAAGGCTATCATCAACGACAAATATGATATGATTATGATGGGTTTTGAAATCAACATTGAGTGCGACACAAGAGTAAAAGAGTATGAGGCATAAGGGGTATTAGTTGGGCATGAGACTTAGATCCTTCAAACTAAAGATGGCAGGTTTAAGGGAAAATGCATTTACGGTTACTATAAGAGGATTACGGGAAAAAGAGGAATAATTTGAGATGGGAAGAAAAGGGAAAGAAGACGCTATAAGTGAACTCTGAGTACCGAAGAATGGGATAAGTGACATTACATGGATGGTACGGATAGCTAGACATATGACTATTTTAGTATCACTATGGAACGAGAAGTTGTTAATTGGAGCGGATGTATACATTGATTCATAACTAATGGTTGAGCTAAGTAAAATACATCATTGTTTGGATTGCTATGTTGGTTGTATTACTTGATCACAAAATTGCAAGATAGTATGTTAAGACTTCACACATGAATTCTTGTAGCTATAAATTATGGGAAATGGCATGAATGTGATTCGGAATAGTAAGGGAATTGAGGGAAACGGATTTTAGAATGGTATAAGACCCTTAAGGAGGGGAAGCGAGTAAGGAAAATACAAGTGTAGAGATTGAAACGATGAATCCTAAGATGTGACAAACATAGACTCTAAAACAAAAAGTCAGAGTTATGCAGAAATGAGTCTAATAGAGAGTAAATAAATGAACAAGAATCGAGTGGGTATCTGAGATTGTACTGAAATTCACTCAGAAGACCTTGAACAACATAACGTTGGGGTAAAATAACTTCCGTTAATATTGTAAAGGATAACGATGCTATAATGAAAATGAAAGGCAAAGGAACTAACAATGAGAGCCCGTTTGTTAATGATATTGCGATTTATAAGTGACAATTATGAAGGGACATAAAGCTTTCTATAGAGAATATAAGATGTGATAATCGAGGGACAAATAAAGGAAATAAAGAGTATGACTAGATAAGTTACAACGAGACAGAAAAAGAGTTTGGGTATTATGATATACGTAAAGTAGGCACACCCCGATCTCACTGCAGTGTGATGGGCACCGACCACTTACCTGGTAGAAATGAACCCGACGCCATCACGCACATTAATTTTTTTTTTTTCTAAAGTCGGTAAGCATAGCGAGGCTCTCTTGTTGCCTTTAAAACAAAATAAAGTGTCTTATCGTATTGCAACAAATTTGTCATCATAATACAAATTAACGCATTGGCCTATAAAAGCCATTGACGGAGCGACTTACACTTTACCCACGACTACTATGCACCAAAGTCTCTAGCGTAATCGAGAACCACGGCACGTGTGCTATGACTCGGCTGCGCTCCGGGCCAAATGGAGCTTGCCAACTTCGCTGGAAGATCTTCTATCCTGGCCACATCCGTACGAGTGTACAAGTGGCATGAACGCGGCCCCGAGAAGAGGTCTATGCTGGCCAATGTCTTGAGTATGTAAGACATGAACGGTAACAACACTAGTAAAAATTTGTAGAGTATATCATTTAAAGAGAGTATTAAATACAAACGAGATATATCATGGGAAGCTGTGTCTGTACATATGGAACATATCACGTGTAAAACGGTAACTTTGTTGCGGAGCAATAAAGCGTATGGAAACATAGACGGTAGCATAGGATAAAAGGAGTAACGTAAATGTGAGTGCCACTCGGGGCGGAAGCCATGCATGCCTAGCCTTTTCTTTTTCTTTTTCTCGGACACGGTGTTTCTTGTTTTTTTTTGTGCCGCCAAAAAAATGTATACTTTTCGAAAAACGGTACTTTTTGCTTGCGGTACGAGGCCGCGAATTCATCGGCTCTCCCACCCCCCTCCCCAACAGTGTCCCAAATATATCATAGTATATATATATATATATCACACAAACAGACGCCGCGTACGGCTCTCCCATATCCCGCGTCCGGGATGATAAGCCAGCTGAATCAGGTGGACACAGTTGCCCTCCCCATTCCCCACATATACAGTGTATACACATACATTCATTAATATCAGGTATTATATACATTATCATATAAGCATGCATGAGAACCCGAGGAAGGTCGTATTGTCCATCGGAGGGACGTAAGGTCGGTGACCCTCCGATTGTATTATGAAATAGCCTAGATCGCTTTGTCTCACCGTGACGAGTATTTTAGGCGAGACTACCAACGAAGAAAGTACTAGGAGAAAACATAGTATGATATCATGGGCATCCTGAAATCCAATTCATAGACTTCTCAAACCCGGTAGCATTAGAGAACATAGTGTCATAGCCAAGAAGTGGAGATAAGCATCAAGAACTAGTTTGCCACCTTTGTATTCACATCGAATCTCTTACTTAGAAATCTTGGTCATATCGATGGTAGGCATATTCCCCTTTTCTACATCATCGTTATCATTATTGCCATAGAAGTATTCTTATTGGGATAGGTATAGTACTTGTCGATTGACAATGCATGGGGATCAAAGGTTTCTTTTTGATTGACTTCGAAGTAAGTCAAGCGGAACAATAAGAAAAAATCCGGAAGCAACGGGCCCACCTCGGGTCAAATGAGGCGGCGTACCAAATTTACATATGTTACGAGGTTATGGCATTGCTTGTGAGGGTTTAGGTTAGTCGGGTCCTATTTATTACGCGAGTTCTGTGTGCTTATGGGGCTTTTTTCAACATTTCACACCATTTCTAGCTCAATTCTTGAATGAATAGTAACTAATTTCAATCTCGTTTTTCTAGGAAAGCGAATTATCTGAGGCCCGTGTTCCGGCTACTACATCTAAGACATGCCAAAGAAGAAAGATGAAGTCTTCACATACCTCTTTTAAGCTCCTTACCGCTACTCCAAATCCACGTTGCAAACTCGCATGAAAATCCATGTTTGGTCATGTTTACCAAACCTTGATTAGAAGCCTTTTGAGTTGGATTCTTAAATGAACTTGGCTACCGAAATTTTGAAGGCATTTCCCCCGTAAATATACCATGCCACCAAGTTTAACTTGGCCGATTTCAATCGACAACAATCCCGGAATACAACCCGCCCAAACTAACAACATTACAACCAATTATACTAACAATTTCAATCGACATACCATTTCACCTTCCAACACTTTCCAATTTCAACAAAACAATAACAACTTAATCCTTTCTTCCGAATTCACATACTTCATGAACAATTCCATACGTTTACATTATCATTCCCATTAATACAAGAAACTATGTTGAAACCTCATGATAGTTCCCAATTCAGTCCGCTACCCTTACTTCTTCAATTTGGATCATCAAACATTCATTTCATGCTCTAGAATTCATAACAACGACAATCAAAATACTAACTAACATTGTTTCATTTCTTACTTACCAAACAGCCCCTACTCGGCTATATCCACAACATATAACATTCCACGAGTTTCATTCATTTTCTACTCATTACAACAACACATAAACATGTTGAATGCACTTAATCTCTTACTTTAACACAACACACCCACACACAAGCCACACACATGTGCACACACGGCCATACTCCAACTTCTATACTTCCATGATTTTTGTTCATTTTTGCATGCTACAACACTCATAACCCATGCATGACATATAATAGAGAAGATTAAGGCATACCCTTCTTCACCCCTTTCTTGCTCTTCGCCAAGCTTTGTTCTTGCAAAACAAATGGTTTCCTTCTTCCAACAACTACTCCACATGGTAGAGGACCTTCCAATTAGTGGGAAAACATGAAGAAAACAATCTTGCCATGATCAACTCCCAAGGGCAGTTCGGCCAGCCCTTGGCCGAAGCTCCCTCACTCTTTTTTTTTTTTGTTTTTGTTTTCTTTCTCTCCTACTTCATGAATTATGAACACCCTCTTATATATATGTTTATATATATATTGCATGCATGTGAGGGGCACATGCCCCCTCTCTAGATTTTTCTTCTTTTTCTTGACTTTTCTTTTCTTTTCTCTTCTCTTGAATTTTCTTCAAATTTCCAAAGATGACCAAGTTCTTTCCTTGTCTCCTTTCCCCGCTTGTGTTTTCGGCCACATGGCCTTCTCCAAGGAATTTCTTGATTACTCGTGAAATGACCATTTTGCCCCTCGACTTTTTTTCAATATTACCATTTTGTCCCCGACCTTCCGCATTATTTCCACGGCCCATTTTGGCATGAATTTCTCTTCTTGCCCTAGCTTTCTTCATATTTCCATCCAATAATATTCATAAAAAAAATATCCATAACCAACTCGTTCATTAGAATTATTTTAGAACATAGTCTTGTCCTTAACTTCCCGCCATTAACTCGGAATATTCGAATGTACAAAATGCGAGGTGTAACAAGAACGAACCAAAGGAAAGGAAGTTTATGAATGAGATTAGATGTTCATTCACGAATTACACAAGAACGGTTATGTAACCTCCGCAAGTATTTACATGTCTAGAATGAAACCAATTGGTTACTTAAAAAAGAGGGTAAGAGGTAAGCAAGAATAGTGTGTTTGTGATACTCAAGTCGGTTGAGGGAAAATATATGGTAAATTGAGTCGAAATATTGAGTTGGAATTATCATTAAGGACCGATAAGACAATTACTCTGAATATGATATAAGTATATGTTATATGTTTCCTATGATAGCCCCGGGTGTGTTAGATTACTTATGCATTCAATAGGATCATCGAATAAAGGGGGTTTTACCAGAAGGATATTACGCCTTGGAACTTTCATTTTTGTATCATTGTGGTTATAGAAAATTTCCAGCAATTTACCAGAAGGTTATGAAATTCTCAAAAATTATGGAGCCTTTAATGAGTCAACGAGGGACACCTACGACGTGACATCTCGTATTGAATTTATCCGGACTCTACGTACGTGAATCAATACCATTTTCATGGTCTTATGGAAAAAAGGAAGTGGAGAGATTCACAAACCATTGAAAGAAAAAGGATCGACGAGTCCGAGTATCAAGGAGGATCATATCGAGAAAGTGACTCACTTATTAAAATGATGACTCTAAGAAGGAGGTACGGCTATGGACTATGCGACCTAAATAAAGAATGGAAGTAGACCTATAAGAATTAGAAGCAAGGACAAGAGGAGCCAATATGCGATGGTAAACCTAACCAAGGGAAAGACAACTTCTATTCGACAGTATTGCTGGAAAGACAACTCCAAAACAAGAAAAATTCGACCTACGCTTCAAACATAGATGGATATAGTAAGTGTTGGAATTGGGTACGAGTATTAGTCTTCATTTAACATTCGAGGACGAATGTTTCTAAGAGGGAAAGGATGTTACACCCCGTAAAAGTTTCACGTTACTAATGCTATAGATGGCTTAATGTGAGCTCAAGGAGGAGAAAATATTACAAGTATAAAGGATGAAATTCTACTATATTAGCATGAGGATAGCATGAGTATGATATTTGGAATTCGTATAGTATGATTGGAATGATACGTTCAAAGATATAGCCCTCGTAACCGTAAGCTGAGGTGGGGCTCACATGATGGGGTTTTTATGAAGGACATATGAAAATTTATATGCACAATAAATGTGAAGTTAAACACAACTCAAGAAGGACCCTTGAGCCAAATCCAAGTGGAAGCTCTCCAAAAGATGTTTTTAAGTTACGTTTTCGCGTGATGCGAGATTCGGGAGGCCATATCCCCATCATTATTTGGGAACTTGGGAAAACTTAAAACATAAAAGTTGTAGATAATTGAATTAGCTTTCCAAACATAGGTTGTGGACCTTCACACGACATAGCGATAAAAAGTTATGGACATTTTAAGACGAAAGAAAGGTCAAGTTGTGGCAATGGGGCTCGGCCCAACCCCGACTCCAAGTCGGGTCAGAGCCCTTCCCTTGCTATTTAAGGGATGTTTTAACCCTTATCATCCTTATTACATACCAAAAAGTCCATAACATGGTAGATAGAGAGTGAGGGGTGTTTAGAGAGATAAAGCAAGGGTTCGATCAAGTTCGAGGCCTCGAATCGCAAGGCTCATGAAGGATAAAGTGTAGTACGAGTTGTCGTCATCATTTTAAGCTAAAAATTGAACTTGGGGGATGTTGGTTTCATGGTGGCTGCTCATATAAGGTATGTTTAAGATGTTAATGATATTCTTACCATGATCATTGATAGATTTGACGGTTAGAATAGAGAAAACGACGTTGAAAGTTCGGTTATAATTTTTGGATATCAAATGACTTGTGGGATGTTTGGTTGTTGTTATGAATTGTTTTGTGGCTGGAATATCGTGGGATTGGCTGTAGTTGTTGTTGTTGTGTTTGTTGTTATACTATGTATATACGAAAATATAGAAGTGTATACAAAGCATCGGTATAGGAATGTATATTGGACTCAGTTTGGAGGTGATTTAAGAATGGATTTGATTCTATTTGGATATGTATTTGTTGATATTGTTATTGGTATTGTGATTGATATTTTGGCTAAATTGGAATCGAGGATTATTAAGTTTTTAAAAGAAGATGCTACCCGAATATCGTTAGATTTCTAAGTAATTAAAGATTGGTTTGAAAGAGTATCCTAATTTAATTTTTGGCATATTTGGTATTATTTGTAGATTGGTGAAGCCCGAGACCTAAGTTATGGTTAACTTGAGAAGCCGACAAGGTATGTTAAGGCTATTCCCTTTAATTCTTTTGGCATGGCCTATATGAGACAGACGGACGACAAACGTATAAACTCCAAAGAAGCTCCTATTCTTAGAAATACTAGAATGGCTAATGTTCTTGATTTCAAGAAGCTATTTCATTATGTCCCGATACGTGTCTATGATTCCCCGAAGTCCTATTTTGATATTATAATCCATAGTGACATTCGAGGGTGTTATGCTTCCAGGTTATTCAAAGAGTTCCAGAAATAATCTTATGAGTCTCACTTGCATTCATTTTCTTCTATAAGTATGTTAAGGCCGTCCGTTCTTTCTTTTTGGCATGAATTACATAAACAAGTGAACGATGAACATACATAATTCCAAAGAATTCTAGTTCTCGCGTAGTACTTCACATGATAGTTGTCTTTGATTCTCGAGTGTTGGTTCATTCTAAATTATTCTATTGAGTCTTAGATGATGATATAGTTTGCATATGGTTGCTCATGATATTCTACTCGCGTACGCATCGTTAATACATCATTCACCGAGTCCCGGCTCGGCATGTATTCGTGCACAACATTGCATTGTTCACCAAGACCCTCACAAAGAGGGCCGAGTACGATATATATGATTATTTTATCGAGTCCCTCACTGAGGGCCGGGTACGATATATATGTGATTACTTCATCGAGTCCCTCACTAGAGGGCCGGGTACGGTATATATTTATATTTCACCGAGTCCCTTACTAAAGGGCCGGGTATGGTATATATTTACATTTTTAGTCATTGCCTTCGAGGCTATTCATATTACGAGGTGGTTTCTCATACATTCATTATGGCTTATGTCTCATCCTTTTTATGATTACTGCCGCCTTACATACTCGGTGCATTGTTGTACCGACGTCCCTTTGCCCGGGGGGTGCCGTGTTCATGCCACACGTCCCATATTATTTGCGAGGTAAAAGTATTCGGCTAGGATGGTTGGCTTCCACTGGGATTGGCAAACTCCATTTTCTTCCCGGAGCAGTGCCGAGTCATTATAGTTATCATGTGTGTGTACGGCCATGTCGGCCTCTATCCCGATTCATATGATTCAAGTGTTTACTCTTAGAGACTTTGCAGACGAAGTCCTGTGGTTAGTATGTTGAGATGTTATGCGTTTAGTAAAGCGACCATGTAGGCCGATACGGCGTGACTTACTCGGTTTTTGATTAATCGAGTATCGTTCGCAAATTTCTATGGTTTGACTAAAGTACCTTATTATATTTCTGAAATTTTTTTATATGTCCAGTTTCATTATGTGAATGCCAGAGGGTTCTCTCAGCTCTAAGTAAGAGTTTGGTGCCCATCATGCCCTATCGGAATTGGGGTGTGACAATAAAGATTAGAACTAGAATAGTTTCTTGAAGTTTTCTTGGAATTTCGAAAACTAGGGTTTTTCGCAAGCCTTAAATCTTGTTCTTGAAGCTTATGGAAATCATTGGTGGATCCTAACCTCTTTGTTTATTCTAGACTAGTTCAAACAACAATAATAATCCCATAAAATCAAGAGTCCGACCTTTTGATGGAATCCCCACACGCCTCTCGCTTCTCTCTTCGAATATACAAGAACTTGGGTTTTAAAGATATGATTTACTATCAAGAGGGGATGGATATGGTGTGGGAATGATCAATATTGAGTGATGTCACTACCCCCACCGTGAGGCCGTGACGGTGCCCGATAGTATCCTACCGGCACCTCTTATCATGTATTCTATTCGTGCTACTGAGTGGGCCATATGGACGATACAATCATATCTTACTCAACATGATCATCAATGGCATACTCGTGAACGAGTGTCAGTGGATTTTACCAAAAGATTATACAACCATAAAGGCGAGCAAGACTACAAACATTTGACTGTACACGTATTCACGAGCCTCTAAATAAGATACATATATCCACAAGTCGTGGCCGGATTCCACCGTGCCCAAATATGTACACAAAAGTAGTACCGTAAACTAAAGCTCCGAACAACCGGAGCGCTTCCAATATCTTCAGGCCCCTAGGGATCGATGCATCTACATGTTTACTGCGGGCATGAACGCAGCGTCCACAAGAAGGGACGTCGATGCGAGCAATGTACCGAGTATGTAAGGCATGAGTAACAACATATGAAGGATACAAGCATGAATAGTAACCAAACGAAAATATAGAACATATCATATCATGGGATAAAGAGCAACTCGTACATCCGGGTGCCTTTTAGGCGGGTACCATGCATGATTAGTGCTGCGGAACGTTGTCACACCCCGAATTTACTAGGGTGTGATGGGCACCCGACCCCATGTTCGGAGCCGAGCGAACCCGCTGACTCTTATTACATATGTAAACTCGTGAATCAATTAAGAATAAGATACATGGTATACTCTCCATTTTTTTTTTCATAAGTAAAGACTATCATCATATGGGGCCCGTGACATAAAACATAATAACATATTGACTGGCAAAGCCGTTCACAAAGCTGACACTCTATACCCACGCGACTCGTCCGCAAAGTCTCTAACATCGACTCAGAAATTCTAGTGCACAAGCTCTGACTCGGCAGCACTCCCAGGAACAAGTGGGGTCTACCAACTTCGCTAGAACCTTTTCTTTACTAGCTTCTGCTCGTCTGGGTGTACCTGCGCGGCATGAAACGCACCCCCAAAGAAGAGGGGTCAGTACGAGCAATGTACTGAGTATGTAAGGCGTGAATAGTAACATAGTAAGAAATGAACATATGAATATCAACTGTATGGAAATATAGAGCATATTATAAGATCAAGAAGTAACTCCATATGTGAATGCCTCTCGTAGGCGGATACCATGCATGCTTATCTTTTCCTTGAAAAACATTTCTTTTCATATATATAGAAAATAGAGCATGTAGTATTGCCGAGGAAAATAAGGCGGCCGATCCATTTAACCATAATATATATATATATATATATATATATATATATATATATATATATATATATATATATATATCCCGCGTCCGGGATGATATCAAGTCAAATACGGCTACATGTACCGTGTATAACCCGTTGTCTATAGCGCTCCGCTCGCTCCCATCTTCCCCATATACATATATATAGCATAGCATGCGTGGGAGCCCAAAGAAAAGCTATGACTCTATCGGAGTGACGTAAGGTCGATAACCTCCGATCGCAATATGGAATAACCATGGGCGCTTTGTCTCACCTTGAAGGAACAATTTATATAAGGCGAGACTATCAATGGAGAATAACTTCATGGAAAAAAACATATAACCGAATCATAAGGCATCATTTCGTTTACTTTAAAACCTTTGAAAATAGTCATTATCCAAAAATAGCTTAACATTTCATATCGTCATATTCGTAGTAAGAACATATCCTTGACATATTCGTCATATACTTTTTCTCATATACGGCATCATCATTATCATCATAGAACCATAGTCGTCGTTTTAGTCATTAAGACTTTCAATATTGTAAAACTTGATTTTTGGAGAAAAATGAATATTTTGGAAAACATTTGTAAACTTTTAGGAAGGAAAATCATGCCTTGGGGTCAATGGTTTAGTTAGAACGGCTATTGTTTGGTAGTCGGAATGATAACCAAGAACTCCCATTAACTATAGTACGGAAATAAGCCTAATGGGACAATATGAGGGGGAATTCGGGAATAGTGGGCCCACCTCGGTCAAATGAGGCGGCGTACACAATTTACGTATAATACATTTCATGACATTACTTATGAGAGTTTTAGGGTAGTCGGATCTTATTCATGCAAGTTCTAGGTGTTTAGACGATTCTTTTAACTATTCATGAGCATTTACTTCAATCTTCTTGAATGAATAGTAGTTAATTTCAAACTCGGATTTCTAGAATTAGAGTGATCCCGAGGCACGTATTCAAGCCTATTACGTCTAAGACATGCCAAAGAAGGAAAGTGAAGCCTTACATACCTCTTTCCGCTCCTTCGCTACTCCAAATCCAAGTTGCAAATCCGCCAAAATCTACAATTTGGTCATGTTTACCAAACATTGATTAGAAGCCTTTAAAGGTTGAATCTTAAAATAACACTTGGCTACCGAAATTTCGGCAGCATTTCCCCTGTAAATACTCCATCCCACCAAGTTCAACTTGGTCAATTTCAATCAACAACCATCCCGGGAATTCAACCCGGCCAAACCATCAACAACAATGCCAACAATCATTCTAGCAACACCTCAATATTCAATTAAATTCGATTCCATTTACATAATGTTCCAACAACTTAATCTACATACTACTTCATCCGAAACCTTCAACTTCAATCACAAACAACATTCTACATAGAATCAATCCATTCTTTCCATGCAACACAACACAACACGACCAACTCATATGACACAACACACATAACACAACACACGGCCAAACTTGGCATGCACATTTCTATAAATCTTCATTCATTTCTTGACGTAATAACAACGACCAACGTGCTACATACATAATTAACCACCACATACACCACACGGCTTCTACTATGTACATGTGTTCCATGCTTTTCATCCATTTTCTATACTAAAACATATACAAACCATCTACAACAACCATTAAAATTCTACACAAAATCAATTCATCACACCTTACCATTTCACTACACCATTCGGCTAAGCCTCCAACATACATATATATTTTTTGTATATTTCATTGATTCCTTCATGCTACAACATATACCATCATCCGCAACACATAAGAGAAGGGATAAAGTCTTACCTTTTCCACTTGTTCTTCAACTTCCACTTGGCTAGGAATTATGAATTTCATACCAATGAACGATTTTCTTGTTCCAATGAATCTTCCACGTTAAAGAGGACATTTCAATTACTTGAAATGCAAGAGAAAAATAATTTTTGGACCATGTTCTTTCTAGGGCCAAGTTGGCCGAACCTCCCCTTTCTCTCTTCCTTTTTTTTTTCTTTCTTTGTTCTCTCTTTTTCTTCCACTCTCTTAAACTTAAAAAGATGACCACACACACATATATATATAGCTATATAAGCATGTGAGGGGCACATGCCCCCTCTCTAGAAATTTCTTGAATTTATAGAAAAAGATGACTTATTTTGTCATCTTATTTTCCATTCTTTTCTTTTTCTTTTTGTCACATGGCCAATATGGCCCTTTTAGAACTTTCATGGACCCTTGGTGAAATTCCCGTTTGCCCCTCGACTTTTCTCAATATTACCATTTTGCCCCTGGCCTTCCGCATTATTTCCACGGTCCATTTAGTGAATTTCTCTTTTTGCCCTTAGCTTCTCACAATAATTCCATACTAATAATAGTCATAAATAATATCCACAACAACTCGTACATTAAAATAATTTTTGAGAATGATCTCGCCCTTAACTTTTCACGTCGACTTTGAGATTTCCAAACGTACAAAATACGGGCTATAACATCCTCCCCCCCTTTAGAACATTCGTCCTCGAATGTTCAACTGACCTTATGGGGCATTATAACACTCCGGGAGGGTTCCTTTTATAGCCGCTCTTTCCTTTGTGCCCGTTCCTTATCCTTTACCTCGTTTTCCTTATAATCGAACTTCTTGACCTTTTCATGAGTCCTTGCTCCATGTCGTAGGTTTTTTTAACTCCCTATGTCAGCTTGTTACCCCTGTCCTTTCTAGATTATTTTCTCTTCCATTATTGTTTCGTCACCGCACCTTAGCTGAAGCCATGTCTTGGTACACAATCTTTACTTAACGATCCAATGTGGCTATAGGCTATTTCCTTATCCTCAGGTCTATCTCTTAATATACTCATTGTTATTTTACTTCTACTATTCTCCCAAGTATTCTGCGACACGCCGCCATATTTTAACTCTGGTTCCAAGCTAATAGATTTCCTTTTCTCGAACTCTATCCTTTTTCACAGGTCTACTTTGAGTTCGTATCTTAACAATCTCGCGTTTTGCCGGTAATTTCTCTCGGAAGCCTCCTTTACTGAGGATTCTTACCTTTCACCTTATTCGGCGCTTTGATCCCTTTGCTTTCCATCAACTAACCCACGAGTACCTCCAAACGAAGAGCCTATCTTAATTCTAGGGCTATGATAGATTTTCTGTCCCTCCATCGAGCTAATCTACCTCGTCCTACGTGTCTTCTTATAGTCTCCAACCATTCCGTATACTCTAATTTCCCTTAGGATACTCTAGCTTCTCATTTGCCTCTTGTATCTCAATTTGTAGAACTTTTGGTTTTCTTCCCAGGGGGGGGTCACCCATCCCGAAATTGCTCCCTCACGAGCACGCTTAACCCCGAAACTTTGGTGGAATTTAGGGCCTTAATGCTGATATTTCCGCGTCCGCTTTCTCACATGGCCTTCATTACTCGATCCGAAGCCAATCAAAACTTTACAACTTCTGGGACATTTTCGTAATACGTCCTTTCTTCTACAATGACCGTTTTGCCCTTTTCAATTCCAGTGTTCACTTTTCACTTACGTGTGTAACTACCTTTCTGTCCTGGCTTCCAGACTCCCGATGGTAGCGATCACACCTTCGTCGCCACGCCAAACCCATAACTTTTCCGAAACAACACATCTCTTTTTTTTTTACCTGTCCGCAGTGTTCCCTTTCCCTCGCTTCTTCCGTTGTACGTGAGGTTTATATAAGGAAATTCTTTTTCCTAAGACTTGGCTCTATCGCACGATCTAAGACAGAAAGAAGGTCAACAATCCCTAGATGCCCGCGAATCCTGTCTATAGATGTGGCCGGCTTCACACCCATAAACAGGACTCTACCGGACACGACTTTGCAGACAACCCTTAGACCGACCTGCTCTGATACCACTTTGTCATACCCCGAATTCACTAGGGTGTGATGGGCACCCGACCCCATGTTCGGAGCCGAGCGAACCCGCTGACTCTTATTACATATGTAAACTCGTGAATCAATTAAGAATAAGATACATGGTATACTCTCCATTTTTTTTCATAAGTAAAGACTATCATCATATGGGGCCCGTGACATAAAACATAATAACATATTGACTGGCGAAGCCGTCTACAAAGCTGACACTCTATACCCGCGTCTCTGTCTGCAAAGTCTCTAACATCGACTCGAAATTCTAGTGCACAAGCTCGACTCGGCAAGTATGACTCCCAGGAACAAGTGGGGTCTACCAACTTCGCTAGAACCTCTTCTTTACTAGCTTCTGCTTGTCTGGGTGTACCTGCGCGGCATGAAACGCAGCCCCCGAAGAAGAGGGGTCAGTACGAGCAATGTACTGAGTATGTAAGGCGTGAATAGTAACATAGTAAGAAATGAACATATGAATATCAACTGTATGGAAATATAGAGCATATTATAAGATCAAGAGGTAACCTGTACATGTGAATGCCTCTGGAGTCGGATACCATGCATGCTTATCTTTTCCTTGAAAAACATTTCTTTTCATATATATAGAAAATACAGCATGTAGTATTGCCGAGGCGTCGGCAGCCGATCCATTTAACCATAATATATATATATATATATATATATATCCCGCGTCCGGGCATCCCGCGTCCGGGATGATATCAAGTCAAATACGGCTACATGTACCGTGTATAACCCAGGCGTCTATAGCGCTCGCCTCTGCTCCCATCTTCCCCATATACATATATATACATATATCATAGCATAGCATGGGGAGCCCAAAGAAAAGCTATGACTCTATCGGAGTGACGTAAGGTCGATAACCTCCGATCGCAATATGAAATAACCATGGGCGCTTTGTCTCACCTTGAAGGAACAATTTATATAAGGCGAGACTATCAATGGAGAATAACTTCATGGAAAAAAACATATAACCGAATCATAAGGCATCATTTCGTTTACTTTAAAACCTTTGAAAATAGTCATTATCCAAAAATAGCTTAACATTTCATATCGTCATATTCGTAGTAAGAACATATCCTTGACATATTCGTCATATACTTTTTCTCATATCTGGCATCATCATTATCATCATCGAACCATACTCGTCGTTTTAGTCATTAAGACTTTCAATATTGTAAAACTTGATTTTTGGAGAAAAATGAATATTTTGGAAAACATTTGTAAACTTTTAGGAAGGAAAATCATGCCTTGGGGTCAATGGTTTAGTTAGAACGGCCTATTGTTTGGTAGTCGGAATGATAACCAAGAACTCCCATTAACTATAGTACGGAAATAAGCCTAATGGGACAATAGGAGGGAATTCGGGAATAGTGAGCCCACCTCGGTCAAATGAGGCGGCGTACACAATTTACGTATAATACATTTCATGACATTACTTATGAGAGTTTTAGGGTAGTCGGATCTTATTCATGCAAGTTCTAGGTGTTTAGACGATTCTTTTAACTATTCATGAGCATTTACTTCAATCTTACTGAATGAATAGTAGTTAATTTCAAACTCGGATTTCTAGAATTAGAGTGATCCCCGAGGCACGTATTCAAGCCTATTACGTCTAAGACATGCCAAAGAAGGAAAGTGAAGCCTTACATACCTCTTTCCGCTCCTTAAACGCGCTCCAAATCCAAGTTGCAAATCCGCCAAAATCTACAATTTGGTCATGTTTACCAAACATTGATTAGAAGCCTTTAAAGGTTGAATCTTAAAATAACACTTGACTACCGAAATTTCGGCTGCATTTCCCCTTTAAATACTCCATCCCACCAAGTTCAACTTGGTCAATTTCAATCAACAACCATCACAGGAATTCAACCCGGCCAAACCATCAACAACAATGCCAACAATCATTCTAGCAACACCTCAATATTCAATTCAATTCGATTCAATTTACATAATGTTCCAACAACTTAATCTACATACTACTTCATCCGAAACCTTCAACTCCAATCACAAACAACATTCTACATAGAATCAATCCATTCTTTCCATGCAACACAACACAACACGACCAACTCATACGACACAACACACATAACACACAGACGGCCAAACTTGGCATGCACATTTCTATAAATCTTCATTCATTTCTTGACGTAATAACAACGACCAACGTGCTACATACATAATTAACCACCACATACACCACACGGCCTACTATGTACATGTGTTCCATGCTTTTCATCCATTTTCTATACTAAAACATATACAAACCATCTACAACAACCATTAAAATTCTACACAAAATCAATTCATCACACCTTACCATTTCACTACACCATTCGGCCAAGCCTCCAACATACATATATATTTTTTGTATATTTCATTGATTCCTTCATGCTACAACATATACCATCATCCGCAACACATAAGAGAAGGGATAAAGTCTTACCTTTTCCACTTGTTCTTCAACTTCCACCTGGCTAGGAATTATGAATTTCATACCAATGAACGATTTTCTTGTTCCAACGAATCTTCCACGTTAAAGAGGACATTTAAATTACTTGAAATGCAAGAGAAAAATAATTTTTGGACCATGTTCTTTCTAGGGCCAAGTTGGCCGAACCTCCCCTTTCTCTCTTCCTTTTTTTTTCTTTCTTTGTTCTCTCTTTTTCTTCCACTCTCTTAAACTTAAAAAGATGACCACACACACACATATATATAGCTATATAAGCATGTGAGGGGCACATGCCCCCTCTCTAGAAGTTTCTTGAATTTATAGAAAAAGATGACTTATTTTGTCATCTTATTTTCCATTCTTTTCTTTTTCTTTTTGTCACATGGCCAATATGGCCCTTTTAGAACTTTCATGGACCCTTGGTGAAATTCCCGTTTTGCCTCTCGACTTTTCTCAATATTACCATTTTGCCCCCGGCCTTAACCGCATTATTTCCACGGTCCATTTAGTGAATTTCTCTTTTTGCCCTTAGCTTCTCACAATAATTCCATACTAATAATAGTCATAAATAATATCCACAACAACTCGTACATTAAAATAATTTTTGAGAATGATCTCGCCCTTAACTTTTCACGTCGACTTTGAGATTTCCAAACGTACAAAATACGGGCTATAACAAACGTGCAGCCCGATCCATATATATATATATATATATATATATATATATATATATAATATTATATTGCTGCGGAACGTGCAGCCCGATCCATATAATACATTGCTGCGGAACGTGCAGCCCGATCCATATAATATATTGCTGCGGAACGTGCAGCCCGATCCATAACCACATATCTCGCGTCCGGGCATCCCGCGTTCCGGACGGTATCATGTCATATTATACCAACTGATCAGGTGGTTACGCGTATATAACGCTCTCACCCTTTTCCGTATTCCCCATATACATATACATATATCATATTCATATATCATATGAGTAGCATGCATGAGAGCCCAAATAAAGTCATGTATCTATCGGAGTGACATAAGGTCGGTAGCCTCCGATCATATTATGGATTAATCGTGGCCGCTTCGTCTCACTCTGGAGGAACGATTATTATAAGGTGAGACTGTCAATGAATAATGGCTTCACGAGGAAATAGCTGAACATTCTCATATCGTTATTGAAGATCCGGGCAATAGTTATATCAAAAATCTTTCGGACGGTACTCGGAAACTTATCAATTCTCATAAGTATATCAAAGTATCGTAGGGACCATAGTCGTATATCAAATCATTCCGAGCTCGCCTATGAAGAATCAAGTCATCATATGTTACAAAACTTTCTACGAACAAATCGAAGCGATCCGAGCCTTTCGGTGAAAGTTACGGACTTTCGTAGTTTTAGAATCGTTTAGAAACAAACTCTTTTGAAAGCAAAATCTTTATGCAACTTTTGAAACTTGATTATACAAATGACATAAGGACTAGGATTTGACCACATTGAGAATACAAATATCAAGAAGCCAATGAGAATCATAAACATGCTCGGATCACCGAAATAGAGTTACCTCGAAATTCGTGTCATAACTTATTTTCAACTAAGACATGCCAAAGAAAGAAGGGGTGAGCCTTAACATACCTGCTCAACCTCCTATTGGCTATGTCTATCCGCCCGAGCTCGCAAATCTACATTCGAGAGGATTCACACTAATGTTAGTCTCCGTATTACATACTTATCTCAAGTTCCAACTTAAACTATTTTATATTCTATCGAAAATCGCGCATCTCCCCGTTTAGGTGCCTAGCCCGAATTCTCAATTCATCAACCAACAACAACAACAACAATATCAACATCAATAATATCATTTCCCATAACAAAGTATTCCATAAAACAGCCAACACGCTGTTTTCCAACTTCCATAACTAGTCAATTCTCTACTCAATCATTTAATTGTTCTGCCGAATTCATAAACTACACCAACAATCCGCATGCCAATAATCATCATTATTATGGACACAAGAACCTATATTAACATCATACTACTCTCCGAAATAGCCCACAACAATTGCGACGTCAACATGAGTCATCAAACATTCATTTTCATTATAGAATCCGCAACACAACATTTCAAACATATTAAATAAAATTAGTCCTTCATCCCTATATAATACTACATGTACACGGCCCAACTTACAACAATCACAACTTCAATTTAAACCATTCAATACCTTCATTTCCATCACATAGAATTCACAACAACAACAACCAAAACATGCTAAACAAAGTTGATTCTTCACCTCTACACATATGCACCTATTCGCCAACACCATAATCCATAGTTTCATGAATTCCATTCATTTCCATATACTATAACATGATCAAATCATCCATAGAACATGCAAGGGAGGATTAAATCTTACCTTTTCCACCAACTTCTCCCATGGCTAGCTTTGGTGAAACACAACAATAAGCGGTTTTCTTGTTCTAACACCCACTCCACGTCGACGAGGACCTTCCAATTAGTAGAGAAACTAGAAGAAAATAATTTTTGGTGATCAATTCTTGACCCTCAAATTTCCATGTTCTTGGCCGAATGGCCTTGTTGTTTTCTCTCCAATTTTCTTGAAGTTTCCAAGTGATGAAGATGATGAAATGAGATGACTTGGTCATCTTTTATTTCAAGTAGTAGCCAACCATGTGGCCATGGCCCACACCATGGTGGCCGGCCACATGTCTCCCCTTATTCTTTTTTTTTCTTTCTTTCTTTCTTTTTCTCCAAGTTTCTAGAATTTCTTAAGTCATAAAGATGACCAATTTTATTGCTTGCCTAGTCATCTTGTCCACATGTACACTTAATCCTTGAAATATAATAGTTTCCGAATTCCAAGTTTGCCCTTAATATTCTATGCCAATAATATTTATAAGCGACTTGCGCATTAAATCAAAACCGGAAAATGGCCTTGTCCTTAACTTTCCTTCCACAACCTATTACACGAACTCGGACTCTTGTATTGCAAAACGAGCATCAACGATCTTGCATCCTTTCGGCAATAACTCCGGTGTCTATAGTTAACTAGCTAACTCCTAATAAATCTCAATGTACCGAAACTTGGGGGTGTAATAATTCCTTCCCCCTTAGGAACATTCGTCCTCGAATGTTAGACTCTTAGGGACTTAAAAACATACTAGAGCTTTTCTTATGACTGTACTACTATCATCTTATCATAACCACCCAAAATTCGGTCAAAGAATCATTTTGGAGAAACATTACATACCTGAGGGTACTGAGGGCTTCGTTTGTACGTCTTCTGGAGGCTGAAATAGATGCGGGTACCTGGACTTCATTTCTTCCTCGGCTTCCCAAGTCATTTCTTCTTTGTTATTATTCCTCCACAAAACTTTGACTGAAGCTACATCCTTGGTCCTAAGCCTTCGGACTTGCCTATCCAAGATAGCAACCGGTACTTCTTCATAGGACAACTTCTCCGTGACTTGTACATCATCCACAGGGACAATCCTGGAGGGATCTCCAACACACTTGCGTAGCATGGATACGTGAAATGGTGGATCGATTCTAATTTCACGGGGGTAAATCCAACTCATATGCTACTCGGCCCACTTTGCGCACAATCTTATAAGGCCCAATATAACTAGGACTGAGCTTTCCTTTCTTACCAAATCTCATCACCCCTTTCATCGGTGATACTTTCAAGAACACCCAATCATTGACTTTAAATTCTAAGTTTCGCTAACATGTCCGCATAGGATTTTTGACGACTCTGAGCTGTTAGTAGCCGTTCTTGAATAAGCTTGACCTTTTCTACCACTTTTTGAATCAGATCTGGGCCTACTAATTGTGCTTCTCCTACCTCGAACCATCCAATAGGCGATCTACACTTTCTCCCGTACAAAGCTTTATATGGGGCCATTTGAATACTAGAGTGATAGCTATTATTGTATACAAATTCAATGAGTGGCAGGTGATCATCCCAATTGCCTCCAAGATCTAGCACGCATGCCCCAGCATGTCTTCAAGGGTTTGGATAGTGCGCTCCGCTCCGTCCGTCGGTTTGCGGATGGAATGTCTTGAATTTCACCGCGTTCCCAAACCTTCTTGAAAGGATCTCCGTAAATTGGCCGTAAATTGCGCCCCTCTATCCGTAATAATAGACACTGGAACCCCGTGGAGTCGTACTATCTCTTTGATGTATAACTTTGCATAGTCTTCTGTTGAATACGTCGTTCTGACCAGCAGAAAGTGAGCAGACTTCATGAGCCTATCGACTATCACCCATATAGAATCGTATTTACGCCGGGAACGAGGCAAGCCTACAATGAAATCCATATTAATCGCCTCCCATTTCCAGGTGGGGATCTCTATGGCTTGCAGTAATCCTCCGGGCTTCTGATGCTCTGTTTTAACTTGTTGACAGTTTGGACATTGGGCAACAAACTCCGCTATGTCTCTTTTCATGCCATCCCACCAATATAAGCATCTAAGGTCATGATACATCTTTGTTGACCCCGGATGTATAGAATAACGAGCATGATGTGCCTCGCCCATGATCTGTCGTCATAGCCCAGCAACATTAGGCACGCATAATCTTTCTCTATTCCATAGCACTCCGTTGGGTGTCACTTCAAATGGGGTCTTCTCCTTTTGAAGAGCTGTATCTCTATACTGTGCCAGAACAGGGTCCTCGTACTGACATGTTATACCTCGCATTTTGTACGTCGGAATGACCCGAGACAATGGCGGAAAGTTAAGGACAAGGCTAGTTTCCGACTTTGTTTAGGGTGCAAGTTGCTTGTAAGTATTATTGGCATGGAATATTAAGGGCAAAGTTAGAATTTGGAAATTATTATTTATGACTTGTTGAAGAAGTCTTGTGGCCATCCAAGTTGGAGTGGACTATGGCCCACATGGATGCAAAATGCATGTGATTAAAAGATGACTAAGTAAGCATGGAAGTCATCTTTGTGAATTAAGAAAATTCTAGAGAAATTGAGAAAATCAAGAAAAAATTGGAGGGAAATAGGGGGCACATGACCGAGCCATGTGCCCCCTTTATTATATATATATATATATATATATATATATATATATGTGGGATTAATAACAAAAGACACAAGTCATTATTCTCTACTTAGGAAAAATTCAAGAAACATAGAGAAAGAAGGAGAAGGCGGCCCGCCATGGGCTGGCCGAACTGCTGCCTTCAAGGTGGTCAAGAACAATTGGTTTCTTCATGTTTTCCTCCTAAGTTGAAGGTCCTCGTTAACGTGGAATAATTGTTGAAGCAAGAAAAACACTCCTCCTTGCAAGACATGTCCTAGCCGA